>NW_027331719.1:0-127425 GCF_022965805.1 Primulina eburnea
TCAGAGGGTTGAATTCAGAGGTAGTTGCATTTATGAATTTGCAACGACCTTACCATTTTGCTGACATCCTGAGTAGAGCGAAGAGAGCGGAGGCGAGTCTGATTAGACAATTTACAAGGTTTGTGTGTGAAGCCACCCAGACCCAGCAATCCCCTCTTCGATATGAGCGTGGCAGTACGAGTGGGAAACAAGAGTTGCTGAAAACTCGTAAGAAGCCATTCAAGAAGTTGGGAAGTGGCTCCTCTAGCTCAAGTGGTTCGAGTCCAAGCCATACTGATGTCTATTGTAGGACTTGCGGAGGGAGACATTCCTCAGAGCAATGCCAAGGAGTGCTTGGTAGATGCAATATCTGTAAACAGCTGGGGCATTTTGCTAAAGTTTGTCCCCAGAGATGGTCCCGAAGATCGTAGGGAACAACGTTTAATTGAGAAACAGAACCAGAATCCACAACAGATGAGATATGGCAGATGATTTAGGCACTGTGAAGATTGATCAGTAGTCAGAATCATCAGTGTTGCCGCAATCTTTGTTTTATGAGTACTAGATCTGTATCGGTTCTTTCTATTCTGAATCTGATGTAATATTCCTGTTATTGTGAATCAGTGTTTGATACAGATTAGTGTAAACAGTCAGACATGTGATCAAAATGTTCAGAATTTGTTTGTAATAATCAGAACAGAGTATCAGTCAGAATAACAGATATTTGATTTTGTGTTATATGGGACTGATTATGTTATGATATCAGAATGTTTCAGAATTGGTTACAGATTTTGATATTGATAGTCAGAGCCGAATACCAGGTAGGTATTTCTTCTTTATTTTATGTTATTAACTGAATTGTTTATACAGGATGGTTCGAATCTGAATTCACAAATAACGTCAGAACCTAACAGTTCTGGATTCAGTTTTCATTCAGATAGTTGTGAATGTGCGTTATTCGAACATATAGTGGTGATATAGACAATCAGATCAGTTGTTACAGAATTTGTACAGAAATGTTGGCAGAAATTGTACTGACAAGTCTGAATTGCTAACAGAAGAAGACAAAAAGATAGAAATCAGAAGATTATTACAGATTTTGTATAGTTCTGAATAGAAATGGGAGTACAATTCTATGGCTTTCGTAATGAAATTACCGCCCCTTTTCTTTAGATTATGATATGATATGATTATGATTGACAGATTACTCAATCTATATCTATCAGTTTGTACCAGATTACGTACAAACAAAACTAGATGGCATAGATCAATGTCAAAGAAAGAGTCAGATTGACGAGAATGTAAGAATTAGATTATATAGATTGTGATTTTGATGGAGTTGTACTTATGATAGAGTATATCATAAGCTCTCTTGTGCAGATTATTCACAGATTGACAGATAGTCAAGGTGTAGTTACCAGATATTGACAGATATTTGTAGAGCTTTAGTACTGGATGTTAGTACTAGTTTATATAGATTATTGTCATTGTGTGACTTACTGTATGACAATAGTTATTGAGATAGTTCAGAATGGACAGATTTAAGAAACCAATGTCGGATGATGACGATTGGTATTGGAAGATGAAGATTGATTATGTCCTAGATTGGGATAGACTGATGGGATAACAACTACGGGTGGTGTTGTTTGGTTATAGACTGCAGATTGGCATATACGGATGTTGTATAGCCAGTAATGCGGGATTGATTCGGTTAGAACGAGTTGAAAAAGGATTAGGATATTATAATTCTTGAATTTTGAGTTCAGATTAGAATCAGAGATGACCAAAGAAAGACACCACAGAATGATATTGGTGAGATGAGTTTGGATGTTAAACTCTCTTATACATTTTTTTCTGATAATTTTGGATTGATTGCTTGTGAGTTCGAGGACGAACTCAGATCTAAGAGGGGGAGAAATGTAATGCCCGAGAATTTAATTACCGTAATCTGAAATGAATTGAGTATGATTACCGTAATTGATAATTAATCTGGAATGATTATTGAAGTAATGGAGATAATTATAGACGGAACGGATCGGACCAGAACACATAAGAAAGGTGAAAATTATGTGTGCAAATTTATGTGTTGGCGCACATGCGCGATCAAGAGTGGCGCACATGCGCGAGAATCACAGTAAGGTTGGCGCACATGCGCGAAGACATGCGCGCATATGCGCGACACCTCCAGAAGCCTAGGCGCATATGCGCGAGATTAGTGGCGCATATGCGCGGAAGGTCCAGAAGGATTGGCGCATATGCGCGACTTAAATGGCGCATATGCGCGGGTTAGGCAGAATGGTTGGCGCATATGCGCGACATAAATGGCGCATATGCGCGAGTTGGCAAAATGCTGGTGTGAGCTACCGGCGCATATGCGCGACATTGTGGGCGCATATGCGCGAAACGTGCTGAACATGCACGATGCCACTTGCTCTCTTGCATGTCGTGGATGTATATATATATATATATATACACATGTAAACATTCAGATTTTGGCAGAAGAAAATCAAAAAGGTTAGGGAAAGCTTTGTTCGGCCATTTCGAAATCGATTTATGAGCGAGCCGTCTATCTGATTTTGAATCCGACTTTAGTGCTGTGTTCCTATCAACGCAGGCTACAATTGGACGTAAGTTTTGTTACGTTTAAACAAGATTTGAGTTTATGATATTGTCAGATTTGAATATGATTCAGATATGGTGTTTCTGCTACCGTAGACATTATAGAATTGAAGTCAGATTAAAGAACAGACTGTTTCTGTAATTCTTATGATTTTTGAAAGATATTGACTGAGATTTTATATCAGAATTGTGTTACTATTCAGAGTATGAATTATGTTGACACAGATTATGAATTCCAGTATTATATTTGTGATGTTCAGATTGACGGGGTTATTCAGATTGTATTGCTATGCCGTCGAAACATCAGTTGATTTAGATTAATCAGATTTCGATATGATTCAGATTGTATTGTGATAGCGATGATATGAATCAGATTATATCTTGTTCAGATATTGATCAGATTGTATACTGAGTGGGGTATTGATCAGAACAGATTGTATATTGAGTTATTCACTAATACAGCGTATGCGATATTGTCATTTCAGATTCGAGATGGACAGATTTGAATACAGGACTTCGTCTTCGTCAGATCGGGACGACAAAGGTATAATTCATGTGATATTCGGGAAGCATAACTCAAATTAGATTAATTTGAGTTTCCCAATAAAATCACATACTAGATTATTGTTTATATTGTTACCTGATTATGCTTTGATTATAGAATTGTATTCAAGCAGGTAAGATAATTGAGATATTCAGTTATGAATATGATTATGCTTTGTTTACAGATTCTTATTCATTGCATCTAAGATAGGAGAGTCTTTGACAGGCATTGTCAAATAGCTAGACGTTTCGGTGTATCTCAGCATAGGAGTAGGTATTACTCTTATTGCCGCCGTTGATACAGCTAAGACCGAAGTCTAGGAATGAGACGTACATTACCCCGATTGGAGGGTAGGTAGTGACGTCTTATTCACCCCGAGATCCCTAGAGTTATAGATCGAGTCAAGTCTAGACATGATTTGATTAGGACTTCATGCTTATATGGATGTGGTTCCTAGATCATGGGACCCATCATTATTGCTTCCAGTTGTGCTAGCATGTTTTAAGATGTAAATCGTTTATATGCATGTTTATCTGATTTGAGTTACATGCTTATTTGATTAATTTCATAGATTATGAAATATATTGTGTTTATACATGATCGCATGGTTTATGAATTAGTTTGTTTACATACATGCTTACCATGTTTTATACTGGGATTTATTCTCACCGGAGTTATCCGGCTGTTGTCTTGTTTTGTATGTGTGCATGACAACAGGTGGGGCTGGATCAGGGTTGAGATGACGATGAGAGAAGACGAGTTAGCGTGGCGATTTCGGACTTGTAGCAAACTTGATTTATTACTTGAATTTAGTACTTGAACCTTAGACTTAGGTTGTACAGTATTGTACTTTTCTACTGAACTGTAGTTTTTATACAGAAATGTATATTGTTTAGATTCCATTACCTTCCGCAGTTACATTTTAAAAAGAAAAAAATTTTAGACTCTGTTTTATCTGAATTGATAATTAAATCCCAAATATGATTAAGAAGACGATTAGCGTCCGGGTCCCCACAAATAGAATCCCTCCCCTTCTTAGTCCTAGGCAACCCCGAAATAAAGTCCATAGAAATGTCAATTCAAGTTCTTTTTAAGAATAGCACGCAAAAGTGTTCCCAAAGTTCTATTGACAACTTCTGTTTGTCCATCCGTTTGAGGATGACAAATAGTAGAAAACAACAATTTTGTGCCAAGTTTAGCCCATAAAGTCTTCCAAAAGTAACTCAAAAATTTAACATCGCGACCAGAATCAATTGTCCTAGGCATGCCATGCAACCTAACGACTTCTCTAAAGAACAAATCCGCAATGTTTGAAGCATCATCGGTTTTTTTGACAAGCTATAAAATGTGCCATCTTAGAGAATCTATCCACAACAACAAAAATAGAATCCCTCCCCTTCTTAGTCCTAGGCAACCCCAAAATAAAGTCCATAGAAATGTCATCCAAGTTCTTTTTAAAAATAGCACGCAAAAGTGTTCCCAAAGTTCTATTGACAACTTCAATTTGTCCATCCGTTTGAGGATGACAAGTAGTAGAAAACAACAATTTTGTGCCAAGTTTAGCCCATAAAGTCTTCCAATAGTAACTAAAGAATTTAACATCGCGACCAGAAACAATAGTCCTAGGCATGCCATGCAAGCTAACGACTTCTCTAAAGAACAAATCCGCAATGTTTGAAGCATCATCGGTTTTATGACAAGCTATAAAATGTGCCATCTTAGAGAATCTATCCACAACAACAAAAATAGAATCCCTCCCCTTCTTAGTCCTAGGCGACCCCAAAATAAAGTCCATAGAAATGTCAATCCAAGTTCTTTTTAAGAATAGCACGCAAAGGTGTTCCCAAAGTTCTATTGACAACTTCACTTTGTCCATCCGTTTGAGGATGACAAGTAGTAGAAAACAACAATTTTGTGCCAAGTTTAGCCCATAAAGTCTTCCAAAAGTAACTCGAGAATTTAACATCGCGACCAAAAACAATAGTCCTAGGCATGCCATGCAACCTAACGACTTCTCTAAAGAACAAATCCGCAATGTTTAAAGCATCATCGGTTTTATGACAAAGATATAAAATGTGCCATCTTAGAGAATCTATCCACAACAACAAAAATAGAATCCCTCCCCTTCTTAGTCCAAGGCGACCCCAAAATAAAGTCCATAGAAATGTCAATCAAAGTTCTTTTTAAGAATAGCACGCAAAGGTGTTCCCAAAGTTCTATTGACAACTTCAGTTTTTCCATCCGTTTGAGGATGACAAGTAGTAGAAAACAAAAATTTTGCGTCAAGTTTAGCCCATAAAGTCTTTCAAAAGTAACTCGAGAACTTAACATCGCGACCATAAACAATAGTCCTAGGCATGCCATGCAACCTAACGATTTCTCTAAAGAACAAATCCGCAATGTTTGAAGCATCATCGGTTTTATGACAAGCTATAAAATGTGTCATCTTAGAAAATCTATCCACAACAACAAAAATAGAATCCCTCCCCTTCTTTGTCCTAGGCGAACGCAAAATAAAGTTCATAGAAATATCAATTAAAGTTCTTTTTAAGAATAGCACGCAAAGGTGTTCCCAAAGTTCTATTGACAACTTCAGTTTGTCCATCCGTTTGAGGATGACAAGTAGTAGAAAACAACAATTTTGTGCCAAGTTTAGCCCATAAAGTCTTCCAAAATTAACTCAAGAATTTAACATCGCGACCAAAAACAATAGTCCTAGGCATGCCATGCAACCTAAGGACTTCTCTAAAGAACAAATCCGTAATGTTTGAAGCATCATCGGTTTTATGAAAAGCTATAAAATGTGCCATCTTAGAAAATCTATCCACAACAACAAAAATAGAATCTGTAATGCCCGAGAATTTAATTACCGTAATCTGAAATGATTTGGATATGATTACTGTAATCAGAGATTAATTCGGAATGATTTATTGAATTAATCGAGATGATTATAGACGGGACGCGTTCTTGTTAGATTTTGAAAGGAAGAATATTGCGTGTGCGTGACTCGAAGGTCTCGCGCATATGCGCGAGAAGTGTACGCGCATATGCGCGAGCCATGCGAGAAGCCAAGGGAGAAATCCAGAAGGTTTGGCGCACATGCGCGGTGTAAGTGCGCGCACATGCGCGGCAAGGCCAGAACCAGTGGCGCATAGGCGCGAGTAGAGTGGCGCATATGCGCGGGAGGGCCAGAAGGGGTGGCGCATATGCGCGGAATTAATGACGCATATGCGCGAGTAGCAGTTTCGCCGAGACAGTAGGTCTCGCGCATATGCGCGAGTAGTGGCCGCGCATATGCGCGAGACGTGTTGCGCGAAGGACGAGCCATGTGCTTTGCTGCATGTGAGTGCAAGTATATATATATATATATATATTTACATGCGTAAATCTCATTTCAGAAGAGGAGAAATCGAGATTTGAAGGGAAAGCTTCGTTCTTAATGTTCAAAATCGATTTATGAGCGATTCGTCTATCTGAATTGAAATCCGACTTCGGTACCGTGTTGTATCAACACAGGCTACAACTGGACGTAAGTTTTATTACGTTTAGACAAGATTTGAATTTATGATGTTGTTAGAATTGAATATGATTCAGATATGGTGTTTCTGCTACCGTAGATATTGTAGAATCGAAGTCAGATTTAGAAATAGACTGGGTATGGCATTGTTATGAATTTAAAAGTTGATTTGATTGAAATTGCTATCAGAATTATGAGGTTATTCATTTTACAAGGTACAGATACTGAAGTTATAGATTGTTTTGAGATTTATTATGAATTCTGGCAGTGTAATTGTGATGTTAAGACTGACGGGATTACAAGACTGTAGTGTTATGCCGTCTAAACATCAGTTGGTACAGATTGATCAGATTCAGTATTGGTTTCTGTTATCTTGTGATATGGTTGATATGAATCAGATTGTAGCTTATTCAGATATTGACCAGACAGATTTTGAATGGGATGATACATTGATACAGTGTATTGATTATTGTCATTTCAGATCAGATATGGACAAATTCGACTTCGAGACTTCGTCTTCGTCAGACCGGGACGACAAAGGTATAATGCATGTGATATTCGGGAAGTCCCAACTCAAATGAAATCTCATTTGAGTTTCCCAATAAAATCACATACTAGATTATTGTTTATATTGTTACCTGATTATGCTTTGATTTTAGAATTGTATTCAAGCAGGTAAGATAATTGTGATATTCACTTATGAATATGATTATGCTTTGTTTACAGATTGTTATTCATTGCATTTAAGATAGGAAAGTCTTGACAGTCATTGTCAGACTTCTAGACGTTCGGTGTATCTCAACTTAGGAGTAGTCATTACTCCTATTGCCAGCCGTCGATACAGCTCGGACCGAAGTCTAGGAATAAGACGTACAGTCGCCCCGAGTGGTTGGGTAGGTGACAGCCAGTGACGTCTTATTCACCCCGGGATCCCTAGAGTTATCGTTGAGTCGAGTCTAGACATGATTTGATTAGGACTGCATGCTCATATGGATGTGGCTCCTAGATCATGGGACCCATCGTTATTGCTTTCAGTTATGATAGCATGTTTGTATGATTTAGATTGTTTATGTGCATAGTTATTGATTTAAATTGCATGCGAGTTTAAATGGATTTCGTAGATTAGGAAATCTATTATTTTGATTCTAATCATGATTTATTTTGAATATATACATGCTTACCATGTTTTATACTGGGATTTATTCTTACCGGAGTTATCCAGCTGTTGTCTTGTTTTGTATGTGTGCATGACAACAGGTGGGGCTGGATCAGGGTCAAGATGATGATGAGAGAAGACGAGTGTAGCGTGGTGATTCCGGACTTACAGTAGACTTGGTTTTATGACTGGACTTTAGTAGTTGAACCTTAAATTAGCTTGTTGTACTTTAATACTGAAATGTAGTTTATACAGACATGTATAGTATTTAGATTCCATTACCTTCCGCAGTTATATCTTAAAACGAAAAAAATTTTAGACCCTGTTTTATCTTAATTGATAATTAAATCCCAAAGATGATTAGCGTCCGGGTCCCCACAACAGGTGGTATCAGAGCGAGGTTAGTTCTTTTAGAGCTATAGATTCCTTAGCGAGGGATATCGTAGAAGTTAGTTCTTTTAGAGATTTGATCTGTTAGCTATAGATCTTTTAGCGATAGATCTTTTAGATTGAGATTGTCAGAATTGATAGATCTTTTAGATTGACTTAGATTGAGATAGAAGAGAATGAGCGGGGTAGATGAATTTTCTTTCCTTGCATGTGTGTGCTAGCATGAGATTGATTTTAATGTTGACCGACATTGTGTGCTAGCATGAGACTATGTGTTACTGCTTAAAGATACATGTTTACCTGATTATATGATTTGAATTGGTATTATGTATTCTTGAATATGAATCAGATCGGATTCATGATCAGCAGTAAGATGATCATGATCAGAGAAAAGATTGGCACAGCATTGTATTATTGGATTACTAATGTTTGTGGTAATCAGATGTACCTCCCCGAAGGATTTTGGAAACAGGCAGTACTTTGTATGAGCAGCCATATATACCAGAACCGCAGATAGATGTGTCAGCGACTCCGATGGAAACCAATTTGGCAGAATTTCAGTTATTTCAGCCGCCGATTCTGAGTGGTACAGAGACGCCTGAAACGTGTCAGCACTGGGTTGAGGACATAGAGATATTGTTTGATCTACTGGATTGTACAGATGACCAAAGAGTTAAATTGGTATTTCACCAATTACAAGAGGCTGCCAGAAGTTGGTGGATTACAATCAAAAGAGTATTAGCGCTACGTGGTACTGTGATCACGTGGGAAGTCTTCAAGACTGAATTTTATCAAAGATTTTTCTCCGCCTCGTACCGAGAAGATAAGAAAGCAGAATTTGAGAATTTAAGTAAAGGTCAATTGAATATTGATGATTATGCTGCTAAATTTTTTACTCTGCTGCGTTTTGCTCCTCATATGGCTAGGGATGATGAAGCTGTAGTGAATCAATTCATTAGAGGATTGAATTCGGAGATAGGTGCATTCATGAATCTACAGCGACCCTATCACTTTGCTGATGTCTTGAGTAAAGCAAAGAGAGCAGAAGAGAGTCTGATTCGACAATTAACGAGGTTGTGTGTGAAGCAACCCCAGACACCACAATCCCCTTCGAGATTTGAACGTGGCAGCACGAGTGGAAAGCAAGATTTGCTGAAAGCTCGGAAGAAACAGTTCAAGAAGTTAGGCAGTGGTTCCTCCAGTTCCAGTGGTTCCAGTCCGAGTTATACTGGAGTCTATTGCGCTAGGTGTGGAGGGAGACATCCCACCAAACAATGCCAGGGAGTGACTGGTAGATGCAATATCTGCGGACAGCATGGGCATTTTGCTAGAGTGTGTCCTCAGAAGGGTTCCCAAAGATTCTGGGGAGCAGGACCATCGGGTGGCAATGCGTGAAAAACAGACCCAGTAGTTACAACAGGTACCATTCTTTATGATTATATTGCATACGTATTGATATATACTAATGCATTCGTTATGAGTATCTGTGAATGAGTAGTATGAAGATATGCTGTATCTGTTGGGTCTGTGTATACTGTAGTATTGATTCCTTGGCTGTTGAGGAATATGTTGATATCAGAAATTTCTGCGACATATTATATTCTACAGTTAGATGAGAATGGGACTGGATTAGATTATGATGTACTTGTAATTGTCTGATTTGGATTGCATTATTGATATATATATATGCTAAACAAGTACAGAAATATCGTAGAATGTGTTCCAGAAATGGTAAGATTTAGACCCGATCTAGTTGATAAATGAGGATTTTCGATCCAGAAGTCCTTAGAAAATTTTAGGGTTTAGGACTCGATTATTACAGAAAGGAACAGATGGCATCCTTATGTACCCAGTAGATCCACTGAAATCGAGTCTAAAATATGATAGTAAGATAATAGTTAACTGGTGTTTGCTTAGATAAGATGTCAGATGGGTTCTCTATCAGAGAGAATTGAAAGAATTGACAGATTAAAGTATGGGCTAATCCAGTTGATTGTGTATTTCTCTTGAAGACATTTTAGTTCTGTTTCTAGATTGACAGCTTATGTGTTCAGGGGTATTTTGAAGAATTATGCTTGTTATATCTATGATTCCGGGATATATCCACAGCATCTGATTGTTTATATTGAATATTCCGAGAACTGTGATTATTGTATACAGCAATGGGTCAAGTAGGGATCCGCATGCAGTTATTGATACAGGTTTATATTCAGACTATGCGGTAACAGGAATGTCAAAATTAGCAGAATGTCAAAGATGTCAGAACTTTATTAGCTGGTTTGAGCAGATTGTCTTCTTCTGATTTTCTTATTCTCGTATTGCTGTATATCTGCTGAGTATTGTTATTGTTCTAAATCAGTATTTGAGACATTTTATATTGGTTGGGAGTATATTCTAATTGCAGATGAGATATAGCAGTTGATCTGGGCAGTATGAAGATTTGGTCAGCCAGCCAGAATTTATTATGTTATGAGTTTCTTAAACTCACTAGATCTGTATAAGTTTTTTTTCTATTCAAAATTCGATGTGATATTACCGTTATTGTGAATCAGTGTAATACAGTTTATTGTAAACAGTTGAAATCAGAGCAGAGTTTCGTTTACAGTAACAGATATGTGACTTTGTGTTTGTATCAGACAGACTACTTCTATTGAGTGATGTCAGAATGTTTCAGAATTATTTATAGCTTTTGATATGGGTAGTCAGAGCCGAATGCCAGGTAGGTATTTCTTCATTATTTTATATTATTAACTGATTGTTTATACCGGATAGTTCGAATCTGAAGTCACAAGTAGTGTCAGAAATGCACCGTAGGGGATTCAGTTTTCATTCAGATATTTCGGAATGTATGATACTCGAACAAATAGTGTTGGTATAGACAGATTTGATCAGTTATAACAGAATTTGTACCGAAAGGTTGGTAAAAATTGTACTGATATGTCTGGATCGCTAACAAAAGAAGCCAGAAAGCTAGGAATCAGAAGATTATTATCGACTTAGTATATTCCTGAATAGAAATGGGAGTACATTTCTATTACTTTTGTGATAAAATTTCCGCTATTTTCTTCAGATAGAGATGTGAGATGATTGTGATTGATAGATTGTTCAATCTATATCTAGTAGGTTGTATAAGAAGATGTACCAACAAAACTAGAAGACAGAGATCACTGTCAAAGAAATAATCAGATTGATGTGATTGTGATGAAGTTTGCACTTATGGTAGGTTATATCATAAGCTGTTTTCTCTCAAACTTTTGTTACAGATTGACAGGTAGTCGGAGTGTCTAGTTCAGATAGTGAAAGATATTGGTAGAACTCTAGTGCTGAATGTCAGCACTAGTTATCAAGATAATTCAGAATGGATAGATGTAGGAAACCAATGTCGGATGATGACGATTGGTATTTGGTATTTCTTTGTTATGGATTGCAATTGGCGTATATGGGTGTTGTATAGCCAGTAATATGCGATTGATTCGGCTAGTGAAATGAGTTTGGATGTGAAACTCTGTCAAACAGATCTTCGGATAGATGTGGTTTGATGATTGGTGAGTTCGAGGACGAACTCAGATCTAAGAGGGGGAGAAATGTAATGTCCGAGAATTTAATTATCGTAATCTGAAATGATTTGGATATGATTACTGTAATCAGAGATTAATTCGGAATGATTTATTGAATTAATCGAGATGATTATAGACGGGACGCGTTCTTGTTAGATTTTGAAAGGAAGAATATTGCGTGTGCGTGACTCGAAGGTCTCGCGCATATGCGCGAGAAGTGTACGCGCATATGCGCGAGCCATGCGAGAAGCCAAGGGAGAAATCCAGAAGGTTTGGCGCACATGCGCGGTGTAAGTGCGCGCACATGCGCGGCAAGGCCAGAACCAGTGGCGCATAGGCGCGAGTAGAGTGGCGCATATGCGCGGGAGGGCCAGAAGGGGTGGCGCATATGCGCGGGAGGGCCAGAAGGGTTGGCGCATATGCGCGGAATTAATGACGCATATGCGCGAGTAGCAGTTTCGCCGAGACAGTAGGTCTCGCGCATATGCGCGAGTAGTGGCCGCGCATATGCGCGAGACGTGTTGCGCGAAGGACGAGCCATGTGCTTTGCTGCATGTGAGTGCAAGTATATATATATATATTTACATGCGTAAATCTCATTTCAGAAGAGGAGAAATCGAGATTTGAAGGGAAAGCTTCGTTCTTAATGTTCAAAATCGATTTATGAGCGATTCGTCTATCTGAATTGAAATCCGACTTCGGTACCGTGTTTGTATCAACACAGGCTACAACTGGACGTAAGTTTTATTACGTTTAGACAAGATTTGAATTTATGATGTTGTTAGAATTGAATATGATTCAGATATGGTGTTTCTGCTACCGTAGATATTGTAGAATCGAAGTCAGATTTAGAAATAGACTGGGTATGGCATTGTTATGAATTTTAGAGTTGATTTGATTGAAATTGCTATCAGAATTATGCGGTTATTCATTTTACAAGGTACAGATACTGAAGTTATAGATTGTACTGAGATTTATTAGGAATTCTGGTAGTGTAATTGTGATGTTAAGACTGACGGGATTACAAGACTGTAGTGTTATGCCGTCTAAACATCAGTTGGTACAGATTGATCAGATTCAGTATTGGTTTCTGTTATCTTGTGATATGGTTGATATGAATCAGATTGTAGCTTATTCAGATATTGACCAGACAGATTTTGAATGGGATGATACATTGATACAGTGTATTGATTATTGTCATTTCAGATCAGATATGGACAAATTCGACTTCGAGACTTCGTCTTCGTCAGACCGGGACGACAAAGGTATAATGCATGTGATATTCGGGAAGTCCCAACTCAAATGAAATCTCATTTGAGTTTCCCAATAAAATCACATACTAGATTATTGTTTATATTGTTACCTGATTATGCTTTGATTTTAGAATTGTATTCAAGCAGGTAAGATAATTGTGATATTCACTTATGAATATGATTATGCTTTGTTTACAGATTGTTATTCATTGCATTTTAGATAGGAAAGTCTTGATAGTCATTTTCAGACTTCTAGACGTTCGGTGTATCTCAACTTAGGAGTAGTCATTACTCCTATTGCCAGCCGTCGATACAGCTCGGACCGAAGTCTAGGAATAAGACGTACAGTCGCCCCGAGTGGTTGGGTAGGTGACAGCCAGTGGCGTCTTATTCACCCCGGGATCCCTAGAGTTATCGTTGAGTCGAGTCTAGACATGATTTGATTAGGACTGCATGCTCATATGGATGTGGCTCCTAGATCATGGGACCCATCGTTATTGCTTTCAGTTATGATAGCATGTTTGTATGATTTAGATTGTTTATGTGCATAGTTATGGATTTAAATTGCATGCGAGTTTAAATGGATTTCGTAGATTAGGAAATCTATTATTTTGATTCTAATCATGATTTATTTTGAATATATACATGCTTACCATGTTTTATACTGGGATTTATTCTCACCGGAGTTATCCGGCTGTTGTCTTGTTTTGTATGTGTGCATGACAACAGGTGGGGCTGGATCAGGTCAAGATGATGATGAGAGAAGACGAGTGTAGCGTGGTGATTCCGGACTTACAGTAGACTTGGTTTTATGACTGGACTTTAGTAGTTGAACCTTAAATTAGCTTGTTGTAATTAAATACTGAAATGTAGTTTATACAGACATGAATAGTATTTAGATTCCATTACCTTCCGCAGTTATATCTTAAAACGAAAAAATTTTTAGACCCTGTTTTATCTTAATTGATAATTAAATCCCAAAGATGATTAGCGTCCAGGTCCCCACAGAATCCCTCCCCTTCTTTGTCCTAGGCGAACGCAAAATAAAGTCCATAGAAATATCAATTAAAGTTCTTTTTAAGAATAGCATGCAAAGGTGTTCCCAAAGTCCTATTGACAACTTCAGTTTGTCCATCCGTTTGAAGATGACAAGTAGTAGAAAACAACAATTTTGTGCCAAGTTTAGCCCATAAAGTCTTCCAAAAGTAACTCAAGAATTTAACATAGCGACCAGAAACAATAGTCCTAGCCATGCCATGCAACCTAACGACTTCTCTAAAGAACATATCCGCAATGTTTGAAGCATCATCGGTTTTATGACAAGCTATAAAATGTGCCATCTTAGAGAATCTATCCACAGCAAAAAAAAATAGAATCCCTCCCCTTCTTAGTCCTAGGCTACCCCAAAATAAAGTTCATAGAAATGTCAATCCAAGTTCTTTTTAAGAATAGCTCGCAAAAGTGTTCCTAGAGATCTATTGACAACTTCAGTTTGTCCATCCGTTTGAGGATGACAAGTAGTAGAAAACAACAATTTTGTGCCATGTTTAGCCCATAAAGTCTTCCAAAAGTAACTCAAGAATTTAACATCGCGACGAGAAACAACAGTCCTAGGCATGCCATGCAACCTAACGACTTCTCTAAAGAACAAATCCGCAATGTTTGAAGCATCATCGGTTTTATGACAAGCTATAAAATGTGCCATCTTAGAGAATCTATCCACAACAACAAAAATAGAATCCCTCCCCTTCTTAGTCCTAGGCGACCCCAAAATAAAGTCCATAGAAATGTCAATCCAAGTTCTGTTTAAGAATAGCACGCAAAAGTGTTCCCAAAGTTATATTGACAACTTCAATTTGTCCATCCGTTTGAGGATGACAAGTAGTAGAAAACAACAATTTTGTGCCAAGTTTAGCCCATAAAGTCTTCCAAAAGTAACTCGAAAATTTAACATCGCGACCAGAAACAATAGTCCTAGGCATGCCATGCAACCTAACGACTTCTCTAAAGAACAAATCCGCAATGTTTGAAGCATCATCGGTTTTATGACAAAGCTATAAAATGTGCCATCTTAGAGAATCTATCCACAGCAAAAAAAATAGAATCCCTCCCCTTCTTAGTCCTAGGCTACCCCAAAAAAAGTCCATAGAAATGTCAATCAAAGTTCTTTTTAAGAATAGCACGCAAAGGTGTTCCCAAAGTTCTATTGACAACTTCAGTTTTTCCATCCGTTTGAGGATGACAAGTAGTAGAAAACAACAATTTTGCGTCAAGTTTAGCCCCTAAAGTCTTTCAAAAGTAACTCGAGAATTTAACATCGCGACCAGAAACAATAGTCCTAGGCACTCCATGCAACCTAACGACTTCTCTAAAGAACAAATCCGCATTGTTTGAAGCATCATCAGTTTTATGACAAGCTATAAAATGTGCCATCTTAGAGAATCTATCCACAACAACAAAAATAGAATCTCTCGCCTTCTTAGTCCTAGGCAACCCCAAAATAAAGTCCATAGAAATGTCAATCCAAGTTCTTTTTAAGAATAGCACGCAAAAGTGTTCCCAAAGTTCTATTGACAACTTCAGTTTGTCCATCCGTTTGAGGATGACAAGTAGTAGAAAACAACAATTTTGTGCCAAGTTTAGCCCATAAAGTCTTCCAAAAGTAACTAAAGAATTTAACATCGCGACCAGAAACAATAGTCCTAGGCATGCCATGCAACCTAACGACTTCTCTAAAGAACAAATCTGCAATGTTTGAAGCATCATCGGTTTTATGACAAGCTATAAAATGTGCCATCTTAGAGAATCTATCCACAACAACAAAAATAGAATCCCTCCCCTTCTTTGTCATAGGCGACCCCAAAATAAAGTTCATAGAAATGTCAATCGAAGTTCTTTTTAAGAATAGCACGCAAAGGTGTTCCCAAAGTTCTATTGACAAATTAAGTTTGTCCATCCGTTTGAGGATGACAAGTAGTAGAAAACAACAATTTTGTGCCAAGTTTAGCCCATAAAGTCTTCCAAAAGTAACTCAAGAATTTAACATCGCGACCAGAAACAATAGTCCTACTCACTCCATGCAACCTAACGACTTCTCTAAAGAACAAATCCGCAATGTTTGAAGCATCATCGGTTTTATGACAAGCTATAAAATGTGCCATCTTAGAGAATCTATCCACAACAACAAAAATAGAATCCCTCCCCTTCTTAGTCCTAGGCCACCCCAAAATAAAGTCCATAGAAATGTCAATCCAAGTTCTTTTTAAGAATAGCACAGAAATGTGTTCCCAAAGTTTTATTGACAACTTCAGTTTGTCTATCCGTTTGAGGATGACAAGTAGTAGAAAACAACAATTTTGTGCCAAGTTTAGCCCATAAAGTCTTCCAAAAGTAACTCAAGAATTTAACATCGCGACCAGAAACAATAGTCCTAGGCACTCCATGCAACCTAACGACTTCTCTAAAGAACAAATCCGCAATGTTTGAAGCATCATCGGTTTTATGACAAGCTATAAAATGTGCCATCTTAGAGAATCTATCCACAACAACAAAAATAGAATCCCTCCCCTTCTTAGTCCTAGGCGACCCCAAAATAAAGTCCATAGAAATGTCAATCCAAGTTCTTTTTAAGAATAGCACGCAAAAGTGTTCCCAAAGTTTTATTGACAACTTCAGTTTGTCTATCCGTTTGAGGATGACAAGTAGTAGAAAACAACAATTTTGTGCCCAGTTTAGCCCATAAAGTCTTCCAAAAGTAACTCAAGAATTTAACATCGCGATAAGGAACAATAGTCCTAGGCACGCCATGCAACCTAACGACTTCTCTAAAAACATATCCGCAATGTTTGAAGCATCATCGGTTTTATGACAAGCTATAAAATGTACCATCTTAGAGAATCTATCCACAACAACAAAAATAGAATCCCTCGCCTTCTTAGTCCTAGGCAACCCCAAAATAAAGTCCATAGAAATGTCAATCCAAGTTCTTTTTAAGAATAGCACGCAAAAGTGTTCCCAAAGTTCTATTGACAACTTCAGTTTGTCGATCCGTTTGAGGATGACAAGTAGTAGAAAACAACAATTTTGTGCCAAGTTTAGCCCATAAAGTCTTCCAATAGTAACTAAAGAATTTAACATCGCGACCAGAAACAATAGTCCTAGGCATGCCATGCAACCTAACGACTTCTCTAAAGAACAAATCTGCAATGTTTGAAGCATCATCTGTTTTATGACAAGCTATAAAATGTGCCATCTTAGAGAATCTATCCACAACAACAAAAATAGAATCCCTCCCCTTCTTTGTCTTAGGCGACCCCAAAATAAAGTCCATAGAAATGTCAATCCAAGTTCTTTTTAAGAATAGCACGCAAAGGTGTTCCCAAAGTTCTATTGACAACTTAAGTTTGTCCATCCGTTTGAGGATGACAAGTAGTAGAAAACAACAATTTTGTGCCAAGTTTAGCCCATAAAGTCTTCCAAAAGTAACTCAAGAATTTAACATCGCGATCAGAAACAATAGTCCTAGGCACGCCATGCAACCTAACGACTTCTCTAAAGAACATATCCGCAATGTTTGAAGCATCATCGGTTTTATGACAAGCTATAAAATGTGTCATCTTAGAGAATCTATCCACAACAACAAAAATAGAATCCCTCCCCTTCTTAGTCCTAGGCAACCCCAAAATAAAGTCCATAGAAATGTCAATCCAAGTTCTTTTTAAGAATAGCACGCAAAAGTGTTCCCAAAGTTCTATTGACAACTTCAGTTTGTCCATCCGTTTGAGGATGACAAGTAGTAGAAAACAACAATTTTGTGCCAAGTTTAGCCCATAAAGTCTTCCAATAGTAACTAAAGAATTTAACATCGCGACCAGAAACAATAGTCCTAGGCATGCCATGCAACCTAACGACTTCTCTAAAGAACAAATCTGCAATGTTTGAAGCATCATCGGTTTTATGACAAGCTATAAAATGTGCCATCTTAGAGAATCTATCCACAACAACAAAAATAGAATCCCTCCCCTTCTTTGTCTTAGGCGACCCCAAAATAAAGTTCATAGAAATGTCAATCCAAGTTCTTTTTAAGAATAGCACGCAAAGTGTTCCCAAAGTTCTATTGACAACTTAAGTTTGTCCATCCGTTTGAGGATGACAAGTAGTAGAAAACAACAATTTTGTGCCAAGTTTAGCCCATAAAGTCTTCCAAAAGTAACTCAAGAATTTAACATCGCGACCAGAAACAATAGTCCTAGGCACTCCATGCAACCTAACGACTTCTCTAAAGAACAAATCCGCATGTTTGAAGCATCATCGGTTTTATGACAAGCTATAAAATGTGCCATCTTAGAGAATCTATCCACAACAACAAAAATAGAATCCCTCCCCTTCTTAGTCCTAGGCCACTCCAAAATAAAGTCCATAGAAATGTCAATCCAAGTTCTTTTTAAGAATAGCACGCAAAAGTGTTCCCAAAGTTTTATTGACAACTTCAGTTTGTCCTATCCGTTTGAGGATGACAAGTAGTAGAAAACAACAATTTTGTGCCAAGTTTAGCCCATAAAGTCTTCCAAAAGTAACTCAAGAATTTAACATCGCGACTAAGGAACAATAGTCCTAGGCACGCCATGCAACCTAACGACTTCTCTAAAGAACATATCCGCAATGTTTGAAGCATCATCGGTTTTATGACAAGCTATAAAATGTGCCATCTTAGAGAATCTATCCACAACAACAAAAATAGAATCCCTCCCCTTCTTAGTCCTAGGCAACCCCAAAATAAAGTCCATAGAAATGTCAATCCAAGTTCTTTTTAAGAATAGCACGCAAAAGTGTTCCCAAAGTTCTATTGACAACTTCAGTTTGTCGATCCGTTTGAGGATGACAAGTAGTAGAAAACAACAATTTTGTGCCAAGTTTAGCCCATAAAGTCTTCCAATAGTAACTAAAGAATTTAACATCGCGACCAGAAACAATAGTCCTAGGCATGCCATGCAACCTAACGACTTCTCTAAAGAACAAATCTGCAATGTTTGAAGCATCATCGGTTTTATGACAAGCTATAAAATGTGCCATCTTAGAGAATCTATCCACAACAACAAAAATAGAATCCCTCCCCTTCTTTGTCTTAGGCGACCCCAAAATAAAGTCCATAGAAATGTCAATCCAAGTTCTTTTAAGAATAGCACGCAAAGGTGTTCCCAAAGTTCTATTGACAACTTAAGTTTGTCCATCCGTTTGAGGATGACAAGTAGTAGAAAACAACAATTTTGTGCCAAGTTTAGCCCATAAAGTCTTCCAAAAGTAACTCAAGAATTTAACATCGCGATCAGAAACAATAGTCCTAGGCACGCCATGCAACCTAACGACTTCTCTAAAGAACATATCCGCAATGTTTGAAGCATCATCGGTTTTATGACAAGCTATAAAATGTGTCATCTTAGAGAATCTATCCACAACAACAAAAATAGAATCCCTCCCCTTCTTAGTCCTAGGCAACCCCAAAATAAAGTCCATAGAAATGTCAATCCAAGTTCTTTTTAAGAATAGCACGCAAAAGTGTTCCCAAAGTTCTATTGACAACTTCAGTTTGTCCATCCGTTTGAGGATGACAAGTAGTAGAAAACAACAATTTTGTGCCAAGTTTAGCCCATAAAGTCTTCCAATAGTAACTAAAGAATTTAACATCGCGACCAGAAACAATAGTCCTAGGCATGCCATGCAACCTAACGACTTCTCTAAAGAACAAATCTGCAATGTTTGAAGCATCATCGGTTTTATGACAAGCTATAAAATGTGCCATCTTAGAGAATCTATCCACAACAACAAAAATAGAATCCCTCCCCTTCTTTGTCTTAGGCGACCCCAAAATAAAGTCATAGAAATGTCAATCCAAGTTCTTTTTAAGAATAGCACGCAAAGTGTTCCCAAAGTTCTATTGACAACTTAAGTTTGTCCATCCGTTTGAGGATGACAAGTAGTAGAAAACAACAATTTTGTGCCAAGTTTAGCCCATAAAGTCTTCCAAAAGTAACTCAAGAATTTAACATCGCGACCAGAAACAATAGTCCTAGGCACTCCATGCAACCTAACGACTTCTCTAAAGAACAAATCCGCAATGTTTGAAGCATCATCGGTTTTATGACAAGCTATAAAATGTGCCATCTTAGAGAATCTATCCACAACAACAAAAATAGAATCCCTCCCCTTCTTAGTCCTAGGCCACCCAAAATAAAGTCCATAGAAATGTCAATCCAAGTTCTTTTTAAGAATAGCACGCAAAAGTGTTCCCAAAGTTTTATTGACAACTTCAGTTTGTCCTATCCGTTTGAGGATGACAAGTAGTAGAAAACAACAATTTTGTGCCAAGTTTAGCCCATAAAGTCTTCCAAAAGTAACTCAAGAATTTAACATCGCGATCAGAAACAATAGTCCTAGGCACGCCATGCAACCTAACGACTTCTCTAAAGAACATATCCGCAATGTTTGAAGCATCATCGGTTTTATGACAAGCTATAAAATGTGCCATCTTAGAGAATCTATCCACAACAACAAAAATAGAATCCCTCCCCTTCTTAGTCCTAGGCAACCCCAAAATAAAGTCCATAGAAATGTCAATCCAAGTTCTTTTTAAGAATAGCACGCAAAAGTGTTCCCAAAGTTCTATTGACAACTTCAGTTTGTCCATCCGTTTGAGGATGACAAGTAGTAGAAAACAACAATTTTGTGCCAAGTTTAGCCCATAAAGTCTTCCAATAGTAACTAAAGAATTTAACATCGCGACCAGAAACAATAGTCCTAGGCATGCCATGCAACCTAACGACTTCTCTAAAGAACAAATCTGCAATGTTTGAAGCATCATCGGTTTTATGACAAGCTATAAAATGTGCCATCTTAGAGAATCTATCCACAACAACAAAAATAGAATCCCTCCCCTTCTTTGTCTTAGGCGACCCCAAAATAAAGTCCATAGAAATGTCAATCCAAGTTCTTTTTAAGAATAGCACGCAAAGGTGTTCCCAAAGTTCTATTGACAACTTAAGTTTGTCCATCCGTTTGAGGATGACAAGTAGTAGAAAACAACAATTTTGTGCCAAGTTTAGCCCATAAAGTCTTCCAAAAGTAACTCAAGAATTTAACATCGCGATCAGAAACAATAGTCCTAGGCACGCCATGCAACCTAACGACTTCTCTAAAGAACATATCCGCAATGTTTGAAGCATCATCGGTTTTATGACAAGCTATAAAATGTGCCATCTTAGAGAATCTATCCACAACAACAAAAATAGAATCCCTCCCCTTCTTAGTCCTAGGCAACCCCAAAATAAAGTCCATAGAAATGTCAATCCAAGTTCTTTTTAAGAATAGCACGCAAAAGTGTTCCCAAAGTTCTATTGACAACTTCAGTTTGTCCATCCGTTTGAGGATGACAAGTAGTAGAAAACAACAATTTTGTGCCAAGTTTAGCCCATAAAGTCTTCCAAAAGTAACTCAAGAATTTAACATCGCGACCAGAAACAATAGTCCTAGGCACGCCATGCAACCTAACGACTTCTCTAAAGAACATATCCGCAATGTTTGAAGCATCATCGGTTTTATGACAAGCTATAAAATGTGTCATCTTAGAGAATCTATCCACAACAACAAAAATAGAATCCCTCCCCTTCTTAGTCCTAGGCAACCCCAAAATAAAGTCCATAGAAATGTCAATCCAAGTTCTTTTTAAGAATAGCACGCAAAAGTGTTCCCAAAGTTCTATTGACAACTTCAGTTTGTCCATCCGTTTGAGGATGACAAGTAGTAGAAAACAACAATTTTGTGCCAAGTTTAGCCCATAAAGTCTTCCAATAGTAACTAAAGAATTTAACATCGCGACCAGAAACAATAGTCCTAGGCATGCCATGCAACCTAACGACTTCTCTAAAGAACAAATCTGCAATGTTTGAAGCATCATCGGTTTTATGACAAGCTATAAAATGTGCCATCTTAGAGAATCTATCCACAACAACAAAAATAGAATCCCTCCCCTTCTTTGTCTTAGGCGACCCCAAAATAAAGTTCATAGAAATGTCAATCGAAGTTCTTTTAAGAATAGCACGCAAAGTGTTCCCAAAGTTCTATTGACAACTTAAGTTTGTCCATCCGTTTGAGGATGACAAGTAGTAGAAAACAACAATTTTGTGCCAAGTTTAGCCCATAAAGTCTTCCAAAAGTAACTCAAGAATTTAACATCGCGACCAGAAACAATAGTCCTAGGCACTCCATGCAACCTAACGACTTCTCTAAAGAACAAATCCGCATTGTTTGAAGCATCATCGGTTTTATGACAAGCTATAAAATGTGCCATCTTAGAGAATCTATCCACAACAACAAAAATAGAATCCCTCCCCTTCTTAGTCCTAGGCCACTCCAAAATAAAGTCCATAGAAATGTCAATCCAAGTTCTTTTTAAGAATAGCACGCAAAAGTGTTCCCAAAGTTTTATTGACAACTTCAGTTTGTCCTATCCGTTTGAGGATGACAAGTAGTAGAAAACAACAATTTTGTGCCAAGTTTAGCCCATAAAGTCTTCCAAAAGTAACTCAAGAATTTAACATCGCGATCAGAAACAATAGTCCTAGGCACGCCATGCAACCTAACGACTTCTCTAAAGAACATATCCGCAATGTTTGAAGCATCATCGGTTTTATGACAAGCTATAAAATGTGCCATCTTAGAGAATCTATCCACAACAACAAAAATAGAATCCCTCGCCTTCTTAGTCCTAGGCAACCCCAAAATAAAGTCCATAGAAATGTCAATCCAAGTTCTTTTTAAGAATAGCACGCAAAAGTGTTCCCAAGTTCTATTGACAACTTCAGTTTGTCCATCCGTTTGAGGATGACAAGTAGTAGAAAACAACAATTTTGTGCCAAGTTTAGCCCATAAAGTCTTCCAATAGTAACTAAAGAATTTAACATCGCGACCAGAAACAATAGTCCTAGGCATGCCATGCAACCTAACGACTTCTCTAAAGAACAAATCTGCAATGTTTGAAGCATCATCGGTTTTATGACAAGCTATAAAATGTGCCATCTTAGAGAATCTATCCACAACAACAAAAATAGAATCCCTCCCCTTCTTTGTCTTAGGCGACCCCAAAATAAAGTCCATAGAAATGTCAATCCAAGTTCTTTTTAAGAATAGCACGCAAAGGTGTTCCCAAAGTTCTATTGACAACTTAAGTTTGTCCATCCGTTTGAGGATGACAAGTAGTAGAAAACAACAATTTTGTGCCAAGTTTAGCCCATAAAGTCTTCCAAAAGTAACTCAAGAATTTAACATCGCGATCAGAAACAATAGTCCTAGGCACGCCATGCAACCTAACGACTTCTCTAAAGAACATATCCGCAATGTTTGAAGCATCATCGGTTTTATGACAAGCTATAAAATGTGCCATCTTAGAGAATCTATCCACAACAACAAAAATAGAATCCCTCCCTTCTTAGTCCTAGGCAACCCCAAAATAAAGTCCATAGAAATGTCAATCCAAGTTCTTTTTAAGAATAGCACGCAAAAGTGTTCCCAAAGTTCTATTGACAACTTCAGTTTGTCCATCCGTTTGAGGATGACAAGTAGTAGAAAACAACAATTTTGTGCCAAGTTTAGCCCATAAAGTCTTCCAATAGTAACTAAAGAATTTAACATCGCGACCAGAAACAATAGTCCTAGGCATGCCATGCAACCTAACGACTTCTCTAAAGAACAAATCTGCAATGTTTGAAGCATCATCGGTTTTATGACAAGCTATAAAATGTGCCATCTTAGAGAATCTATCCACAACAACAAAAATAGAATCCCTCCCCTTCTTTGTCTTAGGCGACCCCAAAATAAAGTCCATAGAAATGTCAATCCAAGTTCTTTTTAAGAATAGCACGCAAAGGTGTTCCCAAAGTTCTATTGACAACTTAAGTTTGTCCATCCGTTTGAGGATGACAAGTAGTAGAAAACAACAATTTTGTGCCAAGTTTAGCCCATAAAGTCTTCCAAAAGTAACTCAAGAATTTAACATCGCGACCAGAAACAATAGTCCTAGGCACTCCATGCAACCTAACGACTTCTCTAAAGAACAAATCCGCAATGTTTGAAGCATCATCGGTTTTATGACAAGCTATAAAATGTGCCATCTTAGAGAATCTATCCACAACAACAAAAATAGAATCCCTCCCCTTCTTAGTCCTAGGCCACCCCAAAATAAAGTCCATAGAAATGTCAATCCAAGTTCTTTTTAAGAATAGCACGCAAATGTGTTCCCAAAGTTCTATTGACAACTTAGTTTGTCCATCCGTTTGAGGATGACAAGTAGTAGAAAACAACAATTTTGTGCCAAGTTTAGCCCATAAAGTCTTCCAAAAGTAACTCAAGAATTTAACATCGCGACCAGAAACAATAGTCCTAGGCACTCCATGCAACCTAACGACTTCTCTAAAGAACAAATCCGCAATGTTTGAAGCATCATCGGTTTTATGACAAGCTATAAAATGTGCCATCTTAGAGAATCTATCCACAACAACAAAAATAGAATCCCTCCCCTTCTTAGTCCTAGGCGACCCCAAATAAAGTCCATAGAAATGTCAATCCAAGTTCTTTTTAAGAATAGCACGCAAAAGTGTTCCCAAAGTTCTATTGACAACTTCAGTTTGTCCATCCGTTTGAGGATGACAAGTAGTAGAAAACAACAATTTTGTGCCAAGTTTAGCCCATAAAGTCTTCCAAAAGTAACTCAAGAATTTAACATCGCGACCAGAAACAATAGTCCTAGGCACGCCATGCAACCTAACGACTTCTCTAAAGAACATATCCGCAATGTTTGAAGCATCATCGGTTTTATGACAAGCTATAAAATGTGCCATCTTAGAGAATCTATCCACAACAACAAAAATAGAATCCCTCCCCTTCTTAGTCCTAGGCGACCCCAAAATAAAGTCCATAGAAATGTCAATCCAAGCTCTTTTTAAGAATAGCACGCAAAAGTGTCTCCCAAAGTTTTATTGACAACTTCAGTTTGTCCATCCGTTTGAGGATGACAAGTAGTAGAAAACAACAATTTTGTGCCAAGTTTAGCCCATAAAGTCTTCCAAAAGTAACTCAAGAATTTAACAATCGCGACCAGAAACAACAGTCCTAGGCATGCCATGCAACCTAACGACTTCTCTAAAGAACAAATCCGCAATGTTTGAAGCATCATCGGTTTTATGACAAGCTATAAAATGTGACATCTTAGAGAATCTATCCACAACAACAAAAATAGAATCCCTCCCCTTCTTAGTCCTAGGCGACCCCAAAATAAAGTCCATAGAAATGTCAATCCAAGTTCTTTTTAAGAATAGCACGCAAAAGTGTCTCCCAAAGTTTTATTGACAACTTCAGTTTGTCCATCCGTTTGAGGATGACAAGTAGTAGAAAACAACAATTTTTTGCCAAGTTTAGCCCATAAAGTCTTCCAAAAGTAACTAAAGAATTTAACATCGCGACCAGAAACAATAGTCCTAGGCATGCCATGCAACCTAACGACTTCTCTAAAGAACAAATCCGCATTGTATGAAGCATCATCGGTTTTACGACAAGCTATAAAATGTGCCATCTTTGAGAATCTACCCACAACAAAAAAATAGAATCCCTCCCCTTCTTAGTCCTAGGCAACCCCGAAATAAAGTCCATAGAAATGTCAATCCAAGTTCTTTTTAAGAATAGCACGCAAAAGTGTTCCCAAAGTTCTATTGACAACTTCAGTTTGTCCATCTGTTTGAGGATGACAAATAGTAGAAAACAACAATTTTGTGCCAAGTTTAGCCCATAAAGTCTTCCAAAAGTAACTCAAGAATTTAACATCGCGATAAGAAACAATAGTCCTAGGCACGCCATGCAAGCTAACGACTTCTCTAAAAAACATATCCGCAATGTTTGAAGCATCATCGGTTTTATGACAAGCTATAAAATGTGCAATCTTAGAGAATCTATCCACAACAACAAAAATAGAATCCCTCGCCTTCTTAGTCCTAGGCAACCCCAAAATAAAGTCTATAGAAATGTCAATCCAAGTTCTTTTTAAGAATAGCACGCAAAAGTGTTCCCAAAGTTCTATTGACAACTTCAGTTTGTCGATCCGTTTGAGGATGACAAGTAGTAGAAAACAACAATTTTTTGCCAAGTTTAGCCCATAAAGTCTTCCAATAGTAACTAAAGAATTTAACATCGCGACCAGAAACAATAGTCCTAGGCATGCCATGCAACCTAACGACTTCTCTAAAGAACAAATCTGCAATGTTTGAAGCATCATCGGTTTTATGACAAGCTATAAAATGTGCCATCTTAGAGAATCTATCCACAACAACAAAAATAGAATCCCTCCCCTTCTTTGTCTTAGGCGACCACAAAATAAAGTCCATAGAAATGTCAATCGAAGTTCTTTTTAAGAATAGCACGCAAAGGTGTTCCCAAAGTTCTATTGACAACTTAAGTTTGTCCATCCGTTTGAGGATGACAAGTAGTAGAAAACAACAATTTTGTGCCAAGTTTAGCCCATAAAGTCTTCCAAAAGTAACTCAAGAATTTAACATCGCGATCAGAAACAATAGTCCTAGGCACGCCATGCAACCTAACGACTTCTCTAAAGAACAAATATGCAATGTTTGTAGCATCATCGGTTTTATGACAAGCTATAAAATATGCCATCTTAGAGAATCTATCCACAACAACAAAAATAGAATCCCTCCCCTTCTTTGTCTTAGGCGACCCCAAAATAAAGTACATAGAAATGTCAATCCAAGTTCTTTTTAAGAATAGCACGCAAAGGTGTTCCCAAAGTTCTATTGACAACTTAAGTTTGTCCATCCGTTTGAGGATGACAAGTAGTAGAAAACAACAATTTTGTGCCAAGTTTAGCCCATAAAGTCTTCCAAAAGTAACTCAAGAATTTAACATCGCGATCAGAAACAATAGTCCTAGGCACGCCATGCAACCTAACGACTTCTCTAAAGAACATATCCGCAATGTTTGAAGCATCATCGGTTTTATGACAAGCTATAAAATGTGCCATCTTAGAGAATCTATCCACAACAACAAAAATAGAATCCCTCCCCTTCTTAGTCCTAGGCAACCTCAAAATAAAGTCCATAGAAATGTCAATACAAGTTCTTTTTAAGAATAGCACGCAAAAGTGTTCCCAAAGTTCTATTGACAACTTCAGTTTGTCCATCCGTTTGAGGATGACAAGTAGTAGAAAACAACAATTTTGTGCCAAGTTTAGCCCATAAAGTCTTCCAATAGTAACTAAAGAATTTAACATCGCGACCAGAAACAATAGTCCTAGGCATGCCATGCAACCTAACGACTTATCTAAAGAACAAATCTGCAATGTTTGAAGCATCATCGGTTTTATGACAAGCTATAAAATGTGCCATCTTAGAGAATCTATCCACAAAAACAAAAATAGAATCCCTCCCCTTCTTTGTCTTAGGCGACCCCAAAATAAAGTTCATAGAAATGTCAATCGAAGTTCTTTTTAAGAATAGCACGCAAAGTGTTCCCAAAGTTCTATTGACAAATTAAGTTTGTCCATCCGTTTGAGGATGACAAGTAGTAGAAAACAACAATTTTGTGCCAAGTTTAGCCCATAAAGTCTTCCAAAAGTAACTCAAGAATTTAACATCGCGACCAGAAACAATAGTCCTAGGCACTCCATGCAACCTAACGACTTCTCTAAAGAACAAATCCGCATTGTTTGAAGCATCATCGGTTTTATGACAAGCTATAAAATGTGCCATCTTAGAGAATCTATCCACAACAACAAAAATAGAATCCCTCCCCTTCTTAGTCCTAGGCCACTCCAAAATAAAGTCCATAGAAATGTCAATCCAAGTTCTTTTTAAGAATAGCACAGAAATGTGTTCCCAAAGTTTTATTGACAACTTCAGTTTGTCTATCCGTTTGAGGATGACAAGTAGTAGAAAACAACAATTTTGTGCCAAGTTTAGCCCATAAAGTCTTCCAAAAGTAACTCAAGAATTTAACATCGCGACCAGAAACAACAGTCCTAGGCAAGCCATGCAACCTAACGACTTCTCTAAAGAACAAATCCGCAATGTTTGAAGCATCATCGGTTTTATGACAAGCTATAAAATGTGCCATCTTAGAGAATCTATCCACAACAACAAAAATAGAATCCCTCCCCTTCTTAGTCCTAGGCGACCTCAAAATAAACTCCATAGAAATGTCAATCCAAGTTCTTTTTAAGAATAGCACGTGTAAGGCTCGAGAATTATTCGTTGTCATTGATGTTAGACTTGTGGAAATAAGAATGCATGAATTATGAGATTTTGAGCAGCAAGGCCGAAGCCACATCGCACCCGCGGTGCTAAGACTACCGCACCCGCGGTGTAGGTGACAGAAATTGGTGAATTTGTGCGAACAGACACCGCACCCGCGGTGCTAGCAAGACCGCCCCCGCGGTGTGAGACCGCACCCGCGGTCATGTAAGGACCGCACCCGCGGTCTAAGAATTCCAGAAAATAATATTGCTGCCGAGAGCACAGCGCACCCGCACTCTTGAGTCACCGCACCCGCGGTCTGCATGCGAGATTGCCACCTTTGAATTTCGTGTTGACACATGGCATGTATATATATACATAAAGTTGCTGAGTCTTCATTCTCCTTTCAGATTGAGGGAAAGAATCGAGAGCAAGCTTTGTTTCTTCAAGCTTTGTCATCTTAGATTTGAGATTGTGCAAGATTTGCTCATTTGATTTTAATTCCGAGTCCGGATTATTGATCCTTGCAACGAGGGCTAGCTAAGGATGTAAGTTTCGATTATTTTCAGCATGGTTCTAAAGCTATGTATTGGGGAAATTATGATTTTGTTAGAAATATGTGTTCTTGGTATACCGAGCATCGTATATTTGTTATCAGAATGATTTTCGGACACCGTATACGAGCCTTGCGAATTTCCAGCATGTACAGATGATATAGAAATCTTGTTTGATTTGCTTGATTGTACAGATGAACAGAGGGTTAAAATGGTGCCTTATCAGTTACGAGAAGCCGCCAGGAGTTGGTGGATTACCAGTAAAAGAATGTGGGAACAGAGAGGTACAGTGATTTCGTGGGAAATATTCAGAACTGAATTTTATCGAAGATTTTTCCCAGTCTCGTACCGAGAGGACAAGAAAGCAGAGTTTGAGAATTTGAGCCAAGGGCAGCTGAATATTGACCAATATGCTGCTAAATTCTCGATTCTACTGCGTTTCGCCCCTCAGATAGCTGGAAATGATGAAGTTGTAGTGAATCAGTTCATCAGAGGACTGAATTCGGAGGTAGTTGCATTTATGAATTTGCAACGACCTTACCATTTTGCTGACATCCTGAGTAGAGCAAAGAGAGCTGAGGCGAGTCTGATTAGACAATTGACAAGGTTGTGTGTGAAGCCACTTCAGGCACAGCAATCCCCTCTTCGATATGATCACGGCAGTACGAGTGGGAAGCAAGATTTGCTGAAGGCTCAGAAGAAGCCATTCAAGAAGTTAGGAAGTGGTTCCTCGAGTTCCAGTAGTTCTAGTCCGAGCTATACTGGAGTGTATTGCAGGAGTTGTGGAGGGAGACATTTCACGGAGCAATGCCAGGGAGTGACTGGTAGATGCAATATTTGTGGACAGCCGGGACACTTTGCTAAAGTCTGTCCCCAGAAGCGTTCCCGAAGATCGTAGGGAACAGAGTTCACTTGAAACCACAGATCCAGAATTTACAATAGGTACTATTCTTTATGATTCTATTGCATATGTATTGAAATATACTAATGCAATTGTTAAGAATATCTTTGACTAAGTTGCATGGAAATATGCTGTATCTATTGGGTTTGTATGTACTGTAGTATTGATGTCCTTGCTTGTTGAGGAAGTGTTGATATCAGAGATTTCTGTATATATTGTATACTACAGTAAGATGAGACTGAAATAGAGATAGATTATGACATACTTGTGTTTTCTGATTTGAACGCATTATTGATATGTATAGGATAAACAAGTACAAATATATTGTAGAATTTTCCAGAATTGGTAAAAGTCGGATCAGAGATGACTGATCAGTGGAGATACCACGATAAGGATCCTAAATTTAGAATTCATTTGATGTCTGTATTGTAAATGACTCGATTAATACAGAAAGGAGCAGATTGCATCCCTATATATTCAGTAGACCTACTGAAATCGAGCCTAACATTGACAGATATGTCAATGATGTATGAGTTGGCTGATGTTTGCCTAGATAAGATTTCAGATTTGTGTGCTATATCAGAAAGATAGAGTTCAGAATTGAATGGAGATCAGACATTGATTGTATGTTAGAATTCAGTACAGAATGATATGGAATGACCAGAATGATACAGAGTGAATTGTAAAATCAGTAGAAGAGTACTAACCAGGAGTTACATCTGATTTAGTGTTTCTCTTTGGTATGTTTCAGTATATTTAGAGATGTTCTGATGATTTTATGCTTGTTATATCTGTAAGATTTTGATATACTTCTAGCATTTGATTGATTGAAGAGAATATCTGAAGATTGTATTGAATATTCTGAGAACTATAATGATTGTATACAGAAATTGTTCAGATATGTATTTTGTTTGAAACAAATTGTATTCAGAATAGATGATATCTGATGTTAGTATACTGATTGAATTTGAGACAGTTGATATTGTGATCAGTGACTGATCAGATACCAATATCAGAAAAATCAGGAAATCAGAAATGTCAGAATTGTCAGAGGCTGATATTCTATGAGTTGACAGATTATCTGATATGATTGTGTTTTGAACTGCTCGAGAATGATTGCTTCTAGATCAGTATTTTATACAAATTGTATTGTTTGGGGAGCATATTATATTTGCAGATGATATATAGCAGTGGATCAGAATGGCATGAAGATCTGATTGATGTGTCAAAATCGATAGTATTGTTAGAATTTACAATCCTATATATTTACTAGATTAGTATAGATTATTGTTATTCTGAATCAGTATTGATACAGATTTTCTGAACTGTTGAGGGTATATACAGTCCAGCTTGTATCAGAAATGAATTCTATAATTTCAGCAGTTCAGAAATGTGATCAGAATGGTCAGAGCAGTATTTCGATAATCAGAGCAGGGTATCGGTCCGAGAAACAGATATGTGATTTTGTGTTTTGTAGTAGACTGGTGGTGTTATGATATCAGAATGTTTCAGAATTATATAACAGAATTGATATCTACAATCAGAGCCGAATACCAGGTAGGTATTTCTTCTTTATTTTATATTATTAACTGATTGTTTATACAGGATAGTTCGAATCTGAAAGCATAGATAGTGTCAGAAATGCACAGTAGTGAGTTCAGTTTTCATTCAAGTAATTGTGAATGTATGATATTCGAACAGATAGTTACGATATAGACAGATTAAATCAGTTATGGCAGAATTTGTACCGAAATGTTGGCAGAAATTGTACTGATATGTCTGAATTGCTAACAGAAGAGGACAGAAAGATAGGAATCAGAAGTTTACTATAGAATTTGTATATTTCTGAATAGAAATGGGATTACATTTCTATGGCTTTCGTAATGAAATTACTATCATTTTCTTTAGATTGAGATATGATATGATTATGATTGAAAGATTACTCAATCTATATCTATCAGTTTGTACCCGATTACGTACAAACAGAATTAAATGACATAGATCGATGTCAAAGAAATGTTCAGATAGAACAGAACATTTAAGTAGATTATATCAGATTGTGATTATGATTGAGTTTGTACTTATTATAGAAGATATCATGAGCTCTCTCTCGCAGATTTTTCACAGATTGACAGACAGTCAGAATGTACTAGCCAGATATTGGAAGATATCCAGAGAGTGGTAGTGCTGGATGCTAGCACTAGTTGGCATAAAGTTTTGTTACCTTATGGGTGATTGTGTGGTGATAGCTATCAAAAGAGTACGGAGATCGTTACAGATGACACATTGTACAGTAAGTACTACAGAGTCCATATAACGAAGATTCAGACAGAAATAAAGATAGCTCAGAAATGACAGATTTGATAAACCAACATCGGATGATGATGCTTGGTATTGAGAGTGGAAGATTGAGTATATCCTTGATTGGGATAAACAGGTTGATCAATGACTATTGGTATTGGTTACTAAACTGTAATTGGTTTATACAGATGTTGTATAACCCGCATGGCAAGATTGATTCTGTCAGAGTTAGTTTAAGTAAACCAAGATTGTTAATCTTCGTTAATGTAAGACTCGAAAGATATGAGAATGCATGACATGCAATTTTGTGTATACTTGCGTGATTACTGGTTTATGAGTTCGAGGACGAACTTTTGTCTAAGAGGGGGAGAAATGTAAGGCTCGAGAATTATTCGTTGTCATTGATGTTAGACTTGTGGAAATAAGAATGCATGAATTATGAGATTTTGAGCAGCAGGGCCGAAGCCACATCGCACCCGCGATGCTAAGACTACCGCACCCGCGGTGTAGGTGACAGAAATTGGTGAATTTGTGCGAACAGACACCGCACCCGCGGTGCTAGCAAGACCGCCCCCGCGGTGTGAGACCGCACCCGCGGTCATGTAAGGACCGCACCCGCGGTCTAAGAATTCCAGAAAATAATATTGCTGCCGAGAGCACAGCGCACCCGCACTCTTGAGTCACCGCACCCGCGGTCTGCATGCGAGATTGCAACCTTTGAATTTCGTGTTGACACATGGCATGTATATATATACATAAAGTTGCTGAGTCTTCATTCTCCTTTCAGATTGAGGGAAAGAATCGAGAGCAAGCTTTGTTTCTTCAAGCTTTGTCATCTTAGATTTGAGATTGTGCAAGATTTGCTCATTTGATTTTAATTCCGAGTCCGGATTATTGATCCTTGCAACGAGGGCTAGCTAAGGATGTAAGTTTCGATTATTTTCAGCATGGTTCGAAATCTATGTATTGGGGAAATTATGATTTTGTTAGAAATATGTGTTCTTGGTATACCGAGCATCGTATATTTGTTATCAGAATGTTTTTCGGACACCGTATACGAGCCTTGCGAATTTCCAGCATGTATATCGATATTGATTGGAAGAATTGAGCATGTTATATTGTGTTTTGATGAGTATATTATGAAGATTATGAGTTGTGGTTATTGTATATATTGTTTTGTTGAGATTGAGTTGACCGGTACCGAGAATTACACCGTTACGCCGTCAAATTGTATTGAAACCGATTTCAGCTATGTTTATTGAGTTGTTTGAGATGTATATTGATAGAGTGCACCTCGACTATGCCATTTCAGATTTGTGTTGGCTATTGTGAACTCGAGACTTCGACGACGACACCGACGATTCGGCAAGAAAGGTATAATTCATGTGATATCTGGGAAGATATAACTCAAATCAGATCTCATTTGAGTTTCCCAATAAAATCACATACTTGATTATTGTTTATCTTTTGATATAATTGTGATTTGTTTATAGACTTTATATTCAAATCCTTTGAAATGAACATGCTTTGTTTACAGATTGTTATACATTGCATTTGAGGTAGGAAAGTTTGACAGATAGTCAGACTTCTAGACGTTCGGTGTATCGTTACATAGGAGCAGACACCCTCCTATTGTAGATTATTCGATACATATATGACCGAAGTCTAGGAATAAGACGTACGTCACCCTGATTGGGAGGGTAGGTGACAGACAGTGACGTCTTATTCACCCCGGGATCCCTAGAGATATAGTTGAGTCGAGTCTAGACATGAGTTGACTAGAACTGCATGTGGTTATGAATGTGGTTTCATAGACTATGAAATCCATGTTTATTGCTTCCAGTCATGACAGCATGGTTATATGATTTGATTTAAATTTCATGTGTATCTGAATTGGGTTGCATGCTTATTTTGATTTGATTTCATAGATTATGAAATCTATTACTTTTGAATATGTTCATGATAGCATGTTTTATGATTTAGATTGTTTCTATACATGCTTACCATGTTTTATACTGGGATTTGTTCTCACCGGAGTTATCCGGCTGTTGTCGTGTCTGTATGTGTGCATGGAAACAGGTGGGGCAGGATCTGGGTCTCGAGCTAGATGAGAGGTTGAGGATAGCGTGGAGATCTCGGGCGTTGAAGATTTCTAGTGTTTGCTTATTAGACTTGTACTACTGATATTTGTAGTTGGCATTTAAACACTAGCGTATGATTGTACTAGACAGACTTGTATGTACATTATGTTGTTTAATTAATATAGAGACATGTTATGCTTTAATTATACATTTGAGTTCATGTTAAAAGCAAAATTTTGACCCACATTTTCGAGCAAAGATCCAATAAATCCCAAAATAATTGAGTTAGAGCCCGGGTCCCCACAACACGCAAAAGTGTTCCCAAAGTTTTATTGACAACTTCAGTTTGTCTATCCGTTTGAGGATGACCAGTAGTAGAAAACAACAATTTTGTGCCAAGTTTAGCCCATAAAGTCTTCCAAAAGTAACTCAAGAATTTAACATCGCGATAAGAAACAATAGTCCTAGGCACGCCATGCAACCTAACGACTTCTCTAAAGAACATATCCGCAATGTTTGAAGCATCATCGGTTTTATGACAAGCTATAAAATGTGCCATCTTAGAGAATCTATCCACAACAACAAAAATAGAATCCCTCGCCTTCTTAGTCCTAGGCAACCCCAAAATAAAGTCCATAGAAATGTCAATCCATGTAATGCCCGAGAATTATTGAATTGATAAATCAAGATTATCAATCTTCATTAACGAGAGACTCGGAAGATATGAGAATGCATGACATGCAATGAGGGAAGAAAGATTTGAGAAACCAGGTGTTGCATGATCAGAAAACTAGAATTTAGAAGTTTGCACAACCGCACCCGCGGTGCTAGCACGACCGCCCCCGCGGTGTGTGTGCAGAAAATGTAGTGCAAAGCCCGTAGCCACACCGCACCTGCGGTATTAGATGGAGCGCACCCGCGCTGAGGACACCGCACCCGCGGTCTTGTAGGCAGCGCACTCGCGGTCTTTGCTTCGAACATTTTGGATATAGATCACCGCTTGAGCGCACCCGCGCTGCTACGCTCACCGCACCCGCGGTCATGCGTGTTGCATGAGAAATGATGCCACGTTTCAGACTTTGCATGCAGTATATATATAGATGTTTGACACGCGAATTCATCAGAAATTCAGAAAGAGGCGAGGCTTTTGAGAGAAAAATCCTTACGCCTTTTAGATTTAAGATTTCGAAGAATCCGTGTATCAGAATTCGGATCTGAACGCAGCAGCGTGTTCCTCTCGACACGAGCTACATAAGGACGTAAGTTTTGTCACGTTTAGACAAGATTTGAATTTATGATATTGTCAGAATTGTATATGAATCAGATATGACGTTTCTGCTACCGTAAATATTGTATAATCGAAGTCAGACTGAAGAACAGATTGTTTCTGTAGTTGTTATGAATTTCAGAGTCGAGTTGAATGAGATTTCATGTCAGATTTGTATTGTTATTGAGATTATGACTGATATTGTTATTGATTACGAAGTTTGATATTATACCTGTGATGTTTAGACTGACGGGGTTATCGAGACAGTATTGTTATGCCGTTGAAATATCAGTTAAATTAGATTGTTCAGATTCAGATATGAATTCGATTATATTGTGATATCATTGATATGAGTCAGATTGAATAGTGTTCAGATATTGATCAGATTATGTACGGAATTGAGTATTGATCAGAACTGATTGTGAATTGAGTTAGTCATTGATACTATGTATTCGATATTGTCTTTTCAGATTGGATATGGACAGATTTGACTTCGAGACTTCGTCTTCGTCAGACCGGGACGACAAAGGTATAATTCATGTGATATCTGGGAAAATATAACTCAAATCAGATCTCATTTGAGTTTCCCAATAAAATCACATACTTGATTATTGTTTATCTGTTGATATAATTGTGATTTGTTTATAGACTTTATATTCAAATCCTTTGAAATGAACATGCTTTGTTTACAGATTGTTATACATTGCATTTGAGATAGGAAAGTTTGACAGATAGTCAGACTTCTAGACGTTCGGTGTATCGTTACATAGGAGCAGACACCCTCCTATTGTAGATTATTCGATACAGATATGACCGAAGTCTAGGAGTAAGACGTACGTCACCCCGATTGGGAGGGTAGGTGACAGACAGTGACGTCTTATTCACCCCGGGATCCCTAGAGATATAGTTGAGTCGAGTCTAGACATGATTTGACTAGAACTGCATGTGGTTATGAATGTGGTTTCATAGACTATGAAACCCATGTTTATTGCTTTCAGTCATGACAGCATGTTTATATGACTTGATTTAAATTGCATGTGTATCTGAATTGGGTTGCATGCTTATTTTGATTTGATTTCATAGATTATGAAATCTATTACTTTTGAATATGTTCATGATAGCATGTTTTATGATTTAGATTGTTTCTGTACATGCTTACCATGTTTTATACTGGGATTTGTTCTCACCGGAGTTATCCGGCTGTTGTCGTGTCTGTATGTGTGCATGGCAACAGGTGGGGCAGGATCTGGGTCTCGAGCTAGATGAGAGATTGATGATAGCGTGGAGATCTCGGGCGTTGAAGATTTCTAGTGTTTACTTATTAGACTTGTACTACTGATATTTGTAGTTGGTATTTAAACACTAGCGTATGATTGTACTAGACAGACTTGTAGGTACATTATGTTGTTTAATTAATATAGAGACATGTTATGCTTTAATTATACATTTGAGTTTATGTTAAAAGCAAAAATTTGACCCACATTTTCGAGCAAAGATCCAATAAATCCCAAAAGAATTGAGTTAGAGCCCGGGTCCCCACAACAGGTGGTATCAGAGCCATAGATCCTTTAGACTGAGATAGTCAAAACTGATAGAATTTATAGATTGAGGTAGAAGGTAATGAGCGGGGTAGATTGAATTTTCTCCCTTGCATGTGATTGCTAGCATGAGATTTATTTCAATGTTGACTACATTGTGTGTGCTAGCATGATTTATTGCTTTCCCTATTACATGTTGTTTGTTATCTGAGTTGATTGCAGCATGTAATTAATAAGCCTGAATCAGAACCGAGTTAGGATCAGAGGTATATGATCAGAGGAGGGCTGAGACAGATTATACAGATTGTGTATTGATTTGTTTGACATTCAGATATACCGCCTCGGAGATTTCCAGAAAGGGGTAGTACTTCGTCTGAACAGCTAGATGCATCAGAAGCTCAGCTAGAAGAAAAGATGAAAGAATTTGAATTATTACAGCCGCCGATTCTGAATGGTACCGAGACATCTGAAGATTGTCAAAACTGGTTTGATGATATAGAAATTTTGTTCGATTTACTTGACTGTACAGATGAACAGAGAGTTAAAATGGTGCCTTACCAGTCACGAGAAGCCGCCAGGAGTTGGTGGATTACCAGTACAAGAATGTGGGCACAGAGAGGTACAGTGATGTCGTGGGAAATATTCAGAACTGAATTCTATCGAAGATTTTTCTCAGCTTCATACCGAGAGGACAAGAAATTAGAGTTTGAGAATTTGAGCCAAGAGCATCTAAATATTGACGCATATATTGCTAAATTCTCGACTCTAATGCGTTTTGCTCCTCATTTAGCTGGAAATGATGAAGCTATAGTAAATCAATTCATCAGAGGGTTGAATTCAGAGGTAGTTGCATTCATGAATTTGCAACGACCCTACCATTTTGCTGACATCCTGAGTAGAGCGAAGAGAGCGGAGGCGAGTCTGATTAGACAATTGACAAGGTTGTGTGTGAAGCCACCCCAGACACAGCAATCCCCTCTTCGATATGGTCACGGTGGTACGAGTGGGAAGCAAGATGCGCTGAAAACTCGAAAGAAGCCATTTAAGAAGTTGGGAAGTGGTTCCTCTAGCTCCAGTGGTTCTAGCCCGAGTTATGTTGGCGTGTATTGCAGCACTTGCGGAGGAAGACATCCCACGGAGCTATGCCAGGGAGTTACTGGTAGTTGTCGTATCTGTCGACAGTCGGGACACTTTGCGAGAGTTTGTCCTCAAAGAGATTCCCGAAGATTTTAGGGAACAGAATCATCTGATGACACTGATTGTGGAACAGACCCAGATATAGTGACAGGTACTATTCTTTATGATTCTATTGCATATGTATTGATATATACTAATGCATTGCATATGAGTATATCTGATGGAGTAGCATGGAGACATGTTGTATCTGGTTTGGGTCTAGTTGTACTGTAGTATTGATTTCCTAGCTTGTTGAGGAAATGTTGATATCAGATATTTCTGTATATATATGGTATACTACAGTAAGATGAGAATGAAATAGAGATAGAGATAAATTATGATGTACTTGTGTTTGCTGATTTGAACGCATTATTGATATGTATATGCTGAACAAGTACAGATATATTGTAGAATTGTTCCAGAAATGGTAAGATTCAGACCAGAGAGGACTGATCTGTGGAGATACCCTAGTAAGGATTCTAGATTTGGAATTCCTTTGATATCTGTATTATATATGACTCGATTAGTACAGAAAGGAGCAGATTGCATCCTTATGTATTCAGTAGATCCACTGAAATCGAGCCCAGAATTGGCAGATTTGCCAATGATGTATGAGTTGGCTGATATTTGTCTAGATAAGATATTAGATTTGCTTGATATCAGAAAGATAGATTTCAGAATTGAATTCAGATCAGATGCTGATTGTTAGTTTAGAATTCAGTACAGAATGATATTGAGTGTACAGAATGATACAAAATGAATTGGAAGAATATTTGAAAGATCATATTAAATATTCTGAGAATTATTATTCTTGTATACAGAAATTGTTCAGATATGTATTTTGTTTGAAACAGATTGTATTCAGAATAAATGATATCTGATGTTAGTATACTGATTGATTTTGAGACAGTTGATATTGTGATCAGTGACGGATCAGATACCGATATCAGAAAGATCAGAAAGTCAGAAATGTCAGAATTGTCAGAAATGTATTATGTCTGATTTGACAGATTATCTTATTCGATTAGTGCTTTATATCTGCAGTGTATTGTTATTGTTCTAAATCAGTATTCGTGATATCTTGTATTGGTTGGGGAGCATATTATATTGGCAGATGATATATAGCAGTTGATCAGAATGGCATGAAGATTTGATTGATTTGTCAGAATCGATAGTATTGTTAGAACTTACAATCCTATATATATTGACTAGATTAGTATAGATTAGTGTTATTCTGAATCAGTATTGATACAGATTTTATGAACCGTTGAGAGTATATACAGTTCAGCTTGTATCAGAGATGAATTCGAGAATTTTAGTAATTCAGAAACGTGATCAGAGTGGTCAGAACAGTATTTCGATAATCAGAGCAGAGTATCGGTCAGGAAAACAGATATGTGATTTGGTATTTTGTATTAGACTGATTGTGTTATGATATCAAAATGTTTCAGAATTGTATAACAGAGTTGATATTTATAATAAGAGCCGAATACCAGGTAGGTATTTTTCTTTAAATTTTATTAACTGATTTGTTTCTACCGAATAGTTTGAATCTGAAATTACAGATAGTGTCAGAAATGCATTGTAGTGGATTCAGTGTTCATTTTGCTGACTGAGAATGTATGAGATCTGAACAAACAGGTATGATATAGACAGATTAGATCAGTCGTGACAGAATTTGTACAGAAATGTTGGCAGAAATTGTAATGATATGTCTGAATTGCTAACAGAAAAGACAGAAAGATAGAAATCAGAAGATTTATTACAGATTTAGTATATTTCTGATTCGATATGGGGAGTATATCTATTAGTTTGTACAAGATGATGTACAAACAGAACCAAATGACACAGATTGTTGTCAGAACATAGTCAGAGTGACTAGAATATAGAAGTAGATTATATCAGATGGTGATTTTGATTGAGATAGCAATTATAACAGATCATACCATAAGTTATTTTGCAGATTATTTACAGATTGACAGACAGTCAGAATATACTATCCAGATATTGGAAGATATTCAGAGAACTGAGGTGCTGGATGTTAGCACGAGATGAGAGTTCATATTGTCATTATATGAATTATGGTATAATTATAACTATCAGATTATCAGATGGGTAATGAGATAGTTACAGACAAGATATTATACAGTGAATACTACAGAATTCTCTTGCAGAGCAGGCAGAAAAGAATGAATATAGTTCAGAATGGACAGACTAAAGCAACCAACGTCGGATGATGATGATTGGTAATTGAGACTAAAGATTGTATATGTCGTGAGCTATAGATCGGTATATACGGATGTTGTATAGCCAGTAATGCGAGATTGATTCTAGCAGAAAGAATTGGAGAAGTATTATGACCTTATACTTAGTAAATTCTTATTCCAGACCGGAATCAGACATTTGAGTTTTGATTTAACTCTGGTATGCATTTTCTATGTTATCTCCGAAGTGACTGTTTATGAGTTCTGGGACGAACTCAGATCTAAGAGGGGGAGAAATGTAATGCCCGAGAATTATTGAATTGATAAATCAAGATTATCAATCTTCATTAACGAGAGACTCGGAAGATATGAGAATGCATGACATGCAATGAGGGAAGAAAGATTTGAGAAACCAGGTGTTGCATGATCAGAAAACTAGAATTTAGAAGTTTGCACAACCGCACCCGCGGTGCTAGCACGACCGCCCCCGCGGTGTGTGTGCAGAAAATGTAGGGCAAAGCCCGTAGCCACACCGCACCTGCGGTATTAGATGGAGCGCACCCGCGCTGAGGACACCGCACCCGCGGTCTTGTAGGCAGCGCACCCGCGGTCTTTGCTTCGAACATTTTGGATATAGATCTGTAATGCCCAAGATTTTATAACATGTTAGTTTGAGCTTATCAAGTTGAGTGACATGATTATAACCAGGTTATCTTAAGATTAAATTGAGATAATAATAGTATGGGGCGAAAGTGACTCGCCCGGGCGGACATTTTTGACCGCCCGAGCGAGAATGCCTCGGAGAAGAGGGCCGAGAGTCACTCGCCCGGGCGGATGTTTTTGACCGCCCGAGCGAGGCTGCTGGAATGGGCGAGGGCCGAGCATTACTCGCCCGGGCGGTAACTTTTGACCGCCCGAGCGAGAGACGAGTACATTAAAGAACAAGCCATTTGTCCCAAACCATGCAAAGTATATATATCTTGGCACGATTTTTCCTTCTTTCCATCAGACTTAATCGAGAATGCAGAGGAAAGCTTCCAACTTCTTTTCCATTTTCAAATTGTGATTTTGCAAGATTTAGCAACTCAAATTCAAATCTGACTTCGGTTTTGAGCTCCTCTCGTTATTAGCTACAAAGTGATGTAAGTTTTATGTAATTTCAACAAGTTTCGAAATTCAGATGTTTGGGAAATGAGAATATGATAGTTATATTGTGTTCTTGGCATATTGAGCATGATATATTTGTAAACGGATCAAAGAAAGGATATCATATGCATTTCCTATGAATTTCAGTATGATTTATGAATTGTTGGGATAGAATTATTGTGTTTTGGATGATATTGTATTGGATTATGATTGAGAATAAGATAGTGTTGATATCTGTTGAGAATTGGATTGACCGGTATCGAGAATTACGTCGTTATGCCGTCAGATTTTATTGGGATCACGTAGTGATTTGGTTATGTGTTGATTTAGATTAGAAATTGATAGAGTGCGTATCTACATTTCCATTTCAGATACGTATTGGCGACCGTGACAGCGATTCTACGACGAAAGGTATAAGTCATGTTTTGTTTGGGGAGATGTAACTCAAATAAGATATTATTTGAGTTTCCCAACCAAAATCACATACTAGTATTATTAGATATATTGTAACATGTTTATGAATTGTGTATAACATTATATTCAATCTTTTAACATGTTTATGCTTTGATTTCAGAATTGTATTCAAGCATGTATGATCAGTGTGATATTCAGACATGAATATGATTATACTTTGTTTACATATTGATATTCATTGCATATAAGATAGGAGAGTCTTTGACAGGCATTGTCAAATAGCTAGACGTTTCGGTGTATCTCAGCATAGGAGTAGGCATTACTCTTATTGCCGCCGTTGATACAGCTCAGACCGAAGTCTAGGAATGAGACGTACATTACCCCGATTGGAGGGTAGGTAGTGACGTCTTATTCACACCGGGATCCCTAGAGTTCTAGTCGAGTCGAGTCCAGACACTGTTTGATTCGCATTGCATTGCATGTGCATATGATGTCATTCATGTTAGCATGTTTCATGTTTAATTGATTATATGCATGTATACATGTTTATACTGGGATTTGTTCTCACCGGTTTTCCGGCTGTTGTTATGTCTGTATGTGTGCATAACAACAGGTGGGGCAGGATCTGGGTCACACAGAGGATGAGAGATGGACATAGCGTGGTGATCTCGGGCATAGCAGAAGAACTAGTAGTTGTACTTTTGGCATGTACTGTATTTAATTACTAGTTGTCGAATATGGTTTGGAACCAGACATATTTGTATCTTATGTTTGTATATTATGTTGTTGAATAACATAGAGACTTCTTATGTTAGCTTTCATTTGAGTTAATGTAAAAGCAAAAATTTGACCCACTTTTTATATTAATGATCCGTTTTAATCCCAAAGAAAAGAATTAGAGCCCGGGTCCCCACAACAGGTGGTATCAGAGCCATAGGTTCTATAGATTGAGATAGAATAGAATGAGCGGGGTGGATCGAGTCTTCTTCCTTGCTTATGCTGTGCTAGCATGTTTATTGCTTTCTTTATTACATGTTGTTTGTTATTTGATTGATTACAACGTGTAATAAACTGAATCAGAACCGATTCTAGATCAGAGGTAACTGACTAGAGGAGGGCTGAGACAGTTGTATATCTTGTATTCTAACCAGTTGGATTATTAGATACATGCCTCCTAGAAGAGCAGCTGTTCCTTTACGACCACCAGCGCCAGAGCAGGGTAGCACATCCGGAGATACGATGGACGTCATTGCTACGCCCATGGAGACTCTGTTAAAACGATTCCAGTCATTCCGACCCCCGACTTTAAAGGGTACAGAAAATGCAATTGAATGTGAAAGCTGGTTGGAGGATATCGAGATGTTATTCGAGTCTCTAGGGTACAATGATGAGAAGAGAGTGAAGCTTATTGGCCATCAACTGCAAGACATTGCTAAACATTGGTGGTTGAATATTAAAAGAGCACTAGAACAGCGTGGCACTGAGATTTCATGGAAAGTGTTCAAGACCGAGTTTTATAAGCGATTCTTTCCTATATCCTACCGTAAAGATAAAGGCGCTGAATTTGCAAACCTGAGGCAAGGGCAACTGAACATTGAAGAGTACGTTGCTAAATTTTCCTCTTTGCTTCGCTTTGCACCTCACGTTTCAGGCAATGATGAGGCCATGGCAGATCAGTTTATAAACGGCTTAAATCCCGATGTCTTTACATTGGTCAATACTGGGAGACCCAATAGTTTCGCTGAAGCATTGAACCGTGCCAAAGGAGCAGAAGCAGGATTGCTTAGGCAACGGAGTGTTCCGTATGTTGCTCCGAGTCCGAGACCGCCATTACCTCCATCCCAAACTCCTTCTCCCCGATTCGAAAGTGGTGGTAGCAGCAGCGGACGCAAAGATCAGTTGAAAGCAAAGGGTAAACAGTTTAAGAGGGCAGGGAGCAGTTCTTCGAGCTCCAGCGGGTCCAGACAGAGAGGCTTTGGCCAGAGTCTAGAGGTGGCAAGTGGATATTGCAGTACTTGTGGAGGTAAGCATGCCACAGAACAATGTCAAGGTGTAGTGGGCAGGTGTAACGTATGCAAACAACAGGGGCATTATGCCAAGGTCTGTCCTCAGAAGAGTGGTGCATCGAGATTCCAGGCTGCAGGATCGTCTGCCTCCGTGACTCAGCCTGAGAGGCAAGCTTCATCTGTTCACTCATTTCAGCCGCCACCAGCACAGACCCAGCCTCGAGCCAGAGGTGGCCAGCAAGGGAGTCAGCCTCAGAGACAACAGGCTCAGGTGTTTGCCTTGACTGAAGAGCAAGCACAGGATGCCCCAGATGATGTCATTGCAGGTAACTGTGTCCTTTGCGGTTATCCTGCTTATATATTGATAGATACGGGTGCATCGCATACATTCCTATCAGAACGATTTGCATTATTGCATTCTCTGCCTGTTGAGTCGTTACTAGATGTCGTGTCTATTACTTCTCCGTTAGGAAGTTGTTTGATATCGGTGACTACGGTTAGACATTGCATCTTACGGTTTGAGGGTCATGAAATTGATCTAGATTGCATAGTACTCGGGTTAGATGATTTTGATTGTATTGTTGGAATTGACATGTTAACAAAGTATAGAGCTACCGTGGATTGTTTCCACAAGATTGTCAGATTCAGACCCGAGATGACAGACGAGTGGAAATTCTACGGGAAGGGTTCCAGATCTCGGATTCCCTTGATTTCGGCTCTTACTATGAACAGATTATTGCAAAAAGGAGCAGATGGTTTCTTTATTTATGCTGTAGATATGCAGAAGTCGAGCCCGGCGTTGGCAGATATACCAGTAGTGCGGGAATTTGCTGATATTTTCTCAGATGAGATCCCAGGATTACCTCCGGTTCGTGAGGTAGATTTTAGTATTGATCTTGCGCCAGGTACCGTGCCTATTTCGAGAGCTCCATATAGGATGGCACCCATCGAACTCAAAGAATTGAAAGCACAATTAGAAGATCTTCTGGCCAAGGGATATATCAGACCTAGTGTATCTCCTTGGGGCGCTCCGGTGCTGTTTGTGCGAAAGAAAGACGGTTCGATGCGATTGTGTATAGACTATCGGCAACTGAATAAGGCAACGATCAAGAATAAATATCCTTTGTAAAGTCCCAAAAATCTTTACTTTGAAAATTTGCGGAAAATTTAAAATTTTCTTTTTAAAAGAACTTAAACGGTCTCATTCATAAAATCACAGGTGAATCAAGTTCAATGTTTCAAATTATTGCAGCGGAATAAAAATAAAGTTGCCAAAAATAACTACTTAAAATTTGTCCAACGACTGATAAAAATTATTAGCGGAAAAATAACAACTGCTGCACTGAGGTCCTCGGGTGCCACTACTGCCGACCCAAGCTGGCTCACTGGTCCCTGTCCTCGGCCCTGGCCTCATCAATACCTACAACAATCAAGTCTAGTGAGCCTAAAGACTCAGCATGCATATATCGCAGGTAACGAGTAAAATCTGAAGTAAAATATGCATGGGATAAAATATCATGTCATGAGACGTGCTGAAAGTAATCTGTACTGATGCTGAAAATAATCTGTACTCATGCTGAAAATAATCTGTACTGATGCTGAAAATAATCTGTACTGAGCATTTATAATACGTGCATAACAGAACTGATAATCATAGTAAAAACGTTTGCTCCTTGGAGCCCTGTACTGAAATAACTGGTAAAATTTTCTGTTGAGATTATGTTTTACGTCTGTGGCCACTGCACTAAGCTGAACTGATCGGTAACTGACTACCGGGGAGCCTGAAACTGAGCTGGCGGTCACTGAAGATCCGATGGTACCATCCGTAACTGATAGGTCACTGGCGACCTGATGATACCAACCTGAACTGAGCGGTCACTGGCGACCGTATAAATAATGCTCCCACATAGTGAATGAACCACAAGCCATATCGCATAAATCTCAAAAATGAATATTTTTTATGCACGTAATATAATTAACCAACATAATTAAATATGAACAATTAAAATCATGTACTTGCGATATTTAAAAATACCTATATGACTTGATTGAGGTTTAGAAAAAGTATATACATGCCTTGGATTCGTTTCGAAAGAAAACGAAAAGATGAGACGATCCGGCGCGGAGGAGATGGAGCGATTTCTTTTCTTGCTACCTTGCTGGATTTTTCTCCCTTGCTCTAGCTATGAGGGTCACGAAATTTCCCCTCTCAAACTCTCTGAATTTCAGTGGGGAGGGGTGTGATGGAGTGGTTATGGAGGTGGGGAGAAAAATGGTTGGAAAGGTGAGAGGCAAGATCCACAAATATAGGATCTCAACTCAAGACTAAGTCCCACACTCCTTAAAATTTGCACATGCTTGTCAAATCTCCTTGGGAATGCCTTGACCGATGTATTGTATGGTATCCAAGGCTAGGATCATGCTTAATAACTAACTAATTAAGGTTTGGTTAATAATTGAAAAGATTAGCATGCTAAAAATTTACATCGAATGGCCAAATGTGGGTTGGCAAAAATAATTGTCTAGGTACTAAGGGGTGGACGAAATTTCACTTCTAAAAAATGGATGGGGAGTGTTGTTTATCTAGTCAACTAATAATCCTTAAAGGCCTTACTAATCCTTTAATTAATTTAGTGAGCTAACCTTTTAATTATGCAACTTAAATGGGCTTATTTCTTAATCACCTCAAGCAACTTAAATTAAATCCTCACACCTCCCTTATTAACATAAATGAACTTACTTGCTAGTTAAATTAACTCCCGGAAATAATTCTCGAATCTTAAATCCTATCTCAAAACTCCAACTCCAGTCCGGCCTCACTGAAATAACTGAAATGCTAAAAATCAACTACTGAGATGAAATAATAAAATAATTAACTTCAAAGAAGTGCATTTAAAATAATCATGCAATGGAGTCAATTAAATTTAAAAATCTAGAATTATGCATGGTTTAAACGTAGACTGATTTACGGGTTCTACAATCCTTCCCCCCTTAAAAGAAATTTCGTCCTCGAAATTAGAACTCACCGAATAACTCGGGGTAACGATCTCTCATCTCCGGCTCAGACTCCCATGTAGCTTCCTCCTCAGAATGATTGAGCCATTTGACTTTGACTCGCTTAACCAGCTTGTTCCGAAGCTTTTTCTCCTGTCTGTCTAGGATCTGCACTAGTCTCTCCTCAAAAGATAGGTTCGGAGTAAGCTGCAACGGCTCAAAGTTCAAGACATGCGAAGGATTTGCCATATACTTCCTCAGCATAGAGACGTGGAAGACATTGTGTACTCCGGCCAAATTCGGCGGAAGAGCAACACGATAAGCTAGCGTCCCAACTCTGTCAAGGATCTCAAATGGTCCAATGAATCTCGGACTGAGCTTCCCTTTCTTCCCAAATCTCATGACACCCTTCATAGGTGCCACTTTCACAAAGACATGATCGCCCACTGCAAACTCTAAGTCTCTCCTCCGCTGATCGGCATAACTCTTCTGTCGGCTCTGAGCAGTCCTCATCCTATCACGGATCTTGACTACTACATCTGCTGCCTGCTGAACAATCTCTGGACCCAACTCTGCTCTCTCTCCTAATTCATCCCAATGAACAGGAGATCTGCACTTGCGGCCATACAGTGCTTCATACGGAGCCATACCAATAGAAGATTGGAAACTATTGTTATAGGTGAACTCTACAAATGGCAAGTTCGACTCCCAACTCCCTGAGAAGTCAATCACACAAGCACGAAAAAGATCCTCTAAGATCTGAATAACACGCTCTGACTGTCCATCTGTCTGCGGATGAAAGGCTGTGCTAAACAGCAACTTCGTACCCATAGTCGAATGCAAGCTCTTCCAAAATGAGGAAGTGAATCTGGGATCTCTGTCGGATACTATAGAAACTGGAATACCATGAAGTCGGACTATCTCTCGGATATAAAGCTCTGCATACTGAGTCATGGTGAATGTCGTCTTAATAGGCAGAAAGTGCGCTGATTTGGTAAGACGATCTACAATCACCCAAATGGCATTTGATCCTCTGACTGACTTCGGCAAACCGATCACGAAGTCCATGGTAACATTCTCCCACTTCCACTCGGGAATGGGAAGAGGCTTGAGCAAACCTGCTGGTCTCTGATGTTCGGCCTTCACTAACTGACAAGTCAGACACTCGGACACAAACCGTCTGATGTCTCTTTTCATACTCGGCCACCAATACAATAACTGCATATCCTTGTACATCTTCGTACTCCCAGGGTGAATGGAGTACGGGGACGTATGGGCCTCTGATAAGATGTCTGCTCGGATAGAATCACTGCTAGGAACCCATATCCTGTCTCGGTATCTCACAATACCGTCGCTGACTGAATATAAGACACTGCCCTTGGCCTCATCTCTTTTCTTCCACTGTGCCAATTGCTCATCTGCTGACTGACCGCTGCGAATACGGTCAAGAAGAGAGGACTGAATCGTCAAGGTAGATAGACGAGGAACTCTACCGCGAGGATAAGTCTCAAGATGAAACTTATGTATCTCAATCTGAAGAGGTTTCTGAATCGTCAGGTGAGCCATCACTGCGACTTTCCTGCTCAAAGCATCCGCAACTACATTAGCCTTACCCGGGTGGTAGCTAATGTCACAATCGTAGTCTTTCACAAGCTCCAACCAACGCCTCTGACGCATGTTCAGCTCCTTCTGCGTAAAGAAATACTTGAGGCTCTTGTGGTCGGTAAAGATCTGGCATTTCTCTCCATACAGATAGTGCCTCCAAATCTTCAAGGCAAAAACTACAGCCGCTAACTCCAGATCATGGGTAGGGTAGTTCTTCTCATGGACCTTCAGCTGTCGAGAAGCATACGCTATCACTTTCCCATGCTGCATCAGAACTGCACCTAAACCAAGCTTCGAAGCATCTGTGTAAAGGACAAACTCACCGGGTCCTGCTGGCATGGCCAATATTGGTGCTGAGATAAGAGCTTGCTTCAAAGTATCGAAGCTCTTCTGACACTCCTTGCTCCACACAAATTTCACATTTTTCTTGGTCAGTGCTGTGAGTGGAACGGCAATGGAGGAGAATCCCTGAATGAATTTCCTGTAATATCCTGCCAGCCCAAGAAAACTGCGGATCTCGGATGCATTCTGAGGCACAACCCAATCTCGGACTGCTGCAACTTTTGCGGGGTCTACCTCAATACCACTGCTAGAAACAATGTGGCCCAAGAACGCCACCTTCTCTAACCAGAATTCGCACTTGCTGAACTTTGCGAATAACTTGTGTTTCTGCAAGGTCTGCAACACTGTGGTCAAATGTCTGCTGTGATCCTCTTGACTCTTGGAGTAGACAAGAATGTCGTCTATGAACACTATCACAAACTGGTCAAGATACGGCTGAAATACGCGATTCATGAGATCCATGAAGATCGCTGGAGCATTTGTCAGACCAAACGGCATCACCAGGAACTCGTAGTGACCATAACGAGTCCTGAAAGCTGTCTTCGAGACATCATCATCTCTCACCCTCAACTGATGATAACCAGAACGCAGATCTATCTTAGAGAAAATCGAAGCTCCCTGCAATTGGTCAAACAGATCCTCAATCCTCGGCAGTGGGTATTTGTTCTTAACTGTAACCCTGTTCAACTCCCGATAGTCAATGCAAAGCCTCATGGAGCCATCCTTCTTCTTTACAAATAAGACTGGCGCGCCCCATGGTGAAAAGCTCGGGCGAATGAATTCCTTGTCGAGAAGTTCCTGAATCTGCTTCTTAAGCTCTGCCATCTCTGTCGGTGCAAGTCGGTATGGCGCTTTGGATATCGGAGCCGTACCTGGCATAAGCTCAATGGAAAACTCCACCTCTCTCTCGGGTGGCATACCAGAGACGTCTTCGGGAAAAACGTCTAAGAAGTCTCTGACAATCGGAACATCTGAGGCTGACTGGCTGGGTTCCTCGGGGACAGATAAAAAGGTCGCTAGAAATGCTCGACACCCTCTATGCATGAGTTTCCAAGCCTGAACATATGGAATAATGCGCGGTAACGAAAAGTACCTGTCCGGCTCAAATAAGAACTGCTCCATTCCAGGTGGTCGGACAAGAATAGATCTCCGCTGGAAGTCTATCAACACTCTGTTCTTCAGTAGCCAGTCCATTCCTAGGATGATGTCAAATTCCGGCATCGGTAGCACAATCAGATCCGCATAAACAAGATTACCGTGCAGCTCAAGGTCTATATCTCTGATAACATTGGTAGCTGCCATCTCCTCGCCTGACGGCAACACTACTGAAAAGGCTATGTCTAGCCCAATGGTCTTGATCTTGAGAAAGTTTGCGAAGACCTCCGAAATGAACGAGTGCGTGGCCCCTGAATCTATCAAGGCCTTGGTAGCTGAGCCGGCTATGAAAATTCTTCCTGAAAGTTCGGAACACTAAGCGGAACCCAAAGATCATAGAAGCTAAGCTTATAGACATGCAAAGGCCACAGTTCTTCTAACTAAGTCCCGAAAATAATACTAAGTAGAGCATGCAATCCTATCGCTGTTCTAAGTTCAAATGCTCAAACCCCATTCCCAAAAACACGGAAATTCAATAATAACTTAAAGCTTAAAGGTACCTGTCAACAACATGGTCTCCGGGTTGGTTTCTGCGGCATGGAGCGCAAAAACCCTGCCCTGAGTAGGCAGATTCCTCTGAGGGCACTGCGGCAACATGTGGTCTGGGCTGCCACACTTGAAACACTTTCCTTAGCCAGACATACATGCTCCAGGATGACGACGTGAGCACCTGGGGCAGACTGGGTGCTCCTGAGTCCTCGGGGCTAAGCGTCCCTGCTGCTGCTGGCCTCTGTTCCTCGGCGGTCCATGGAAAGGCCTCTTGTTCTGCTGCTGATGCTGATGAGAAGGAGGGCGGTGGGGTACCTGGACTGGGCGCTTGCCCTGGCGATCCCTCTCGATGTCCCGCAGATCCTGCTCTGCGGCTAAGGCCTTGGAGACGGCAATCTCATAAGTGGCAGGGTCAGACACCCTAACATCCCGGCGCAAGATCGGTCGTAAACCCACAAGAAAGTGCATCAGCTTCGCTCTGGCATCATTCGCGATCAGGGGCACAAAGTGACAGCCCCTCTCGAACTTACGGATAAACTCCGTAACCGTCATATCCCCCTGTCTCAGGCTCATGAACTCTGTGGTCAGTCTGGTGCGGACCTCCTCAGAAAAATACTTGGAGTAGAAAACCTCTGTAAAGCGGTCCCAAGAAAGTGTAGCCAAAGTCAAGGCTACCGAAGCTCCTTCCCACCATAAGCGAGCGTCTCCAGTGAACAGGTAGGTGGCACATCGGACTCGGTCTGCGTCTCCTAGCTCCATAAACTCGAAAATGACCTCGAGAGATTTGATCCATCCCTCGGCAACCATGGGGTCGGACGTCCCAGAGAATTCCTTCGGACGCATCTTCATGAATCGCTCATAAACAGCCTCGGGTCCTGCCGGCCTGGCTGTGGCAGCGACAACGGCATTGTTCCCCGCAAACTGTGCGAAGAACTGCGTCATCCCAGCTAGCATCTGGGCATTCATATCAGGCGGAGGGGGTGGAGGTAAGTCTTCCTCCCGCCTACGATCCTCACCGTACTCATGACAGCGCCTCGCGCCACCTCTCGGGCGCCCAACCTGGCGTCTAGGGGGCATACCGTTCCATACATAACCCGTACGTAACTAACATGCATAATTCCATAATTTATTTTAACTGAACACTGAAATACTGAAAATCTGGAAGCATGCTGACAAAATAATTCATGCTTTAAATAAAATGCTGAACAAAATGCTGAACTGTAAAACTTACAGACCGAAGACGTGGCTTCGTGAGTTTCTCGGAGTCAGTAGTAGTGTAACCCTTTAAAAGAACATAGGCTCTGATACCAACTGTAAAGTCCCAAAAATCTTTACTTTGAAAATTTGCGGAAAATTTAAAATTTTCTTTTTAAAAGAACTTAAACGGTCTCATTCATAAAATCACAGGTGAATCAAGTTCAATGTTTCAAATTATTGCAGCGGAATAAAAATAAAGTTTCCAAAAATAACTACTTAAAATTTGTCCAACGACTGATAAAAATTATTAGCGGAAAAATAACAACTGCTGCACTGAGGTCCTCGGGTGCCACTACTGCCGACCCAAGCTGGCTCACTGGTCCCCGTCCTCGGCCCTGGCCTCATCAATACCTACAACAATCAAGTTTAGTGAGCCTAAAGACTCAGCATGCATATATCGCAGGTAACGAGTAAAATCTGAAGTAAAATATGCATGGGATAAAATATCATGTCATGAGACGTGCTGAAAGTAATCTGTACTGATGCTGAAAATAATCTGTACTCATGCTGAAAATAATCTGTACTGATGCTGAAAATAATCTGTACTGAGCAATTATAATACGTGCATAACAGAACTGATAATCATAGTAAAAACGTTTGCTCCTTGGAGCCCTGTACTGAAATAACTGGTAAAATTTTCTGTTGAGATTATGTTTTACGTCTGTGGCCACTGCACTAAGCTGAACTGATCGGTAACTGACTACCGGGGAGCCTGAAACTGAGCTGGCGGTCACTGAAGACCCGATGGTACCATCCGTAACTGATAGGTCACTGGCGACCTGATGATACCAACCTGAACTGAGCGGTCACTGGCGACCGTATAAATAATGCTCCCACATAGTGAATGAACCACAAGCCATATCGCATAAATCTCAAAAATGAATATTTTCTATGCACGTAATATAATTAACCAACATAATTAAATATGAACAATTAAAATCATGTACTTGCGATATTTAAAAATACCTATATGACTTGATTGAGGTTTAGAAAAAGTATATACATGCCTTGGATTCGTTTCGAAAGAAAACGAAAAGATGAGACGATCCGGCGCGGAGGAGATGGAGCGATTTCTTTTCTTGCTACCTTGCTGGATTTTTCTCCCTTGCTCTAGCTATGAGGGTCACGAAATTTCCCCTCTCAAACTCTCTGAATTTCAGTGGGGAGGGGTGTGATGGAGTGGTTATGGAGGTGGGGAGAAAAATGGTTGGAAAGGTGAGAGGCAAGATCCACAAATATAGGATCTCAACTCAAGACTAAGTCCCACACTCCTTAAAATTTGCACATGCTTGTCAAATCTCCTTGGGAATGCCTTGACCGATGTATTGTATGGTATCCAAGGCTAGGATCATGCTTAATAACTAACTAATTAAGGTTTGGTTAATAATTGAAAAGATTAGCATGCTAAAAATTTACATGGAATGGCCAAATGTGGGTTGGCAAAAATAATTGTCTAGGTACTAAGGGGTGGACGAAATTTCACTTCTAAAAAATGGATGGGGAGTGTTGTTTATCTAGTCAACTAATAATCCTTAAAGGCCTTACTAATCCTTTAATTAATTTAGTGAGCTAACCTTTTAATTATGCAACTTAAATGGGCTTATTTCTTAATCACCTCAAGCAACTTAAATTAAATCCTCACACCTCCCTTATTAACTTAAATGAACTTACTTGCTAGTTAAATTAACTCCCGGAAATAATTCTCGAATCTTAAATCCTATCTCAAAACTCCAACTCCAGTCCGGCCTCACTGAAATAACTGAAATGCTAAAAATCAACTACTGAGATGAAATAATAAAATAATTAACTTCAAAGAAGTGCATTTAAAATAATCATGCAATGGAGTCAATTAAATTTAAAAATCTAGAATTATGCATGGTTTAAACGTAGACTGATTTACGGGTTCTACATCCTTTGCCTAGGATTGATGATTTATTTGATCAGTTGCAGGGATCCTCCGTGTATTCTAAGATTGATTTACGTTCTGGTTATCATCAGCTCAGAGTTCGAGATATAGACATACCAAAGACAGCATTTCGAACCAGGTATGGGCATTACGAATTTATTGTCATGCCTTTTGGTTTAACAAATGCTCCTGCGGTATTTATGGGCTTGATGAACCAAGTGTTTCAGAAATATTTGGATGAATTTGTTATTGTCTTCATCGATGATATTTTGGTGTATTCGAAGAACAGAAATGAGCATGCAGAGCATCTCAGAATTGTTTTACAGACGTTGAGAAACGAGCGACTGTATGCTAAATTGTCCAAGTGTGAGTTTTGGTTGAATCGAGTTGTATTCTTGGGGCATATCATATCTGGAGATGGTATTTCTGTTGATCCGAGTAAAGTGGAAGCGGTGATCAGTTGGTCGAGACCGACTTCTGTACCAGAAATACGCAGTTTCATGGGCTTAGCCGGATACTACAGAAGATTTATCAAAGATTTCTCCAGTATTGCAAAGCCAATAACTCAATTGACGCAAAAGAATGCACCATTTGTTTGGTCAGAGGAGTGCGAGTCTAGCTTTCTAGAGTTGAAGAAAAGGCTGACCAGTGCTCCAGTACTGACGATACCTTCAGGTACGGGTGATTTCGTTGTATATTGTGATGCTTCTCATAGAGGTTTGGGATGTGTTCTTATGCAACGCGGCCATGTGATCGCATACGCCTCGAGACAATTGAAGCCACATGAAGTTCGATACCCCATTCATGATCTGGAATTGGCGGCTATCGTATTTGCATTAAAGATTTGGCGTCATTATCTCTACGGCGAGAAATTTGAGATCTTTTCCGATCACAAGAGCCTAAAGTACCTATTCTCTCAATCAGAACTGAACATGAGGCAGCGTAGATGGCTAGATCTTCTGAAAGATTTTGACTGTGAAATCAAATATTATCCAGGGAAGTCAAATGCAGCAGCAGATGCCTTGAGTCGAAAGGTATGTGCCTTGTCCTTATCAACGATAGGTGTTACAAAGTTAGTTGAAAATTGCTGTACATCTGGATTAGAATTTGATACAGATAGTAAGCCACTACGACTTTTTACAATCCAAGTTGAGCCCAATTTGATTATGAGGATCAAGGAAGCACAAAGAACCGATCAGAATGTGCAAAAATCGATCCAAATGGTCAGATCAGGGCATGTATCAGAATATCAGGTACGAGATCATGTGTTGTACGTGAATAACCGTCTAGTTGTGCCAGATGTTGCAGAATTGAGACAGCAGATTCTGACAGAGGCACATTGTAGTCGGTTCAGCATTCATCCTGGTGGCAGAAAGATGTATAATGATTTGAAGACACAGTTCTGGTGGAAGCAGATGAAGTCAGACATCGCCGAGTATGTGTCTAAATGCTTGAACTGCCAACAGGTGAAGGCCGAGAGGAAGAAGCCCGGAGGATTACTTCAGAGTTTGTCTATTCCTGAATGGAAATGGGATCATATTTCCATGGATTTCGTGACGAAGTTACCCCGATCTTCCCGTGGCTGTGATGCGGTTTGTGTCATTATCGACAGATTGACCAAATCAGCTTGTTTTATTCCATATAGAATGACGTATCGGCATGATCAGATGGCGGAGATATATGTTCGAGAGGTAGTCAGATTACATGGTTTGCCGAAATCTATCGTCTCAGATCGTGATCCACGATTTACTTCTCACTTCTGGCACAGTTTACAGCAGGCTTTGGGTACGACATTACACCTAAGTACTGCTTATCATCCTCAGACAGATGGACAGTCAGAACGGACTATCCAGACACTAGAGGATATGTTGAGAGCCGTAGTGCTAGATTTTGGCACTAGTTGGCAAGATTCCCTACCTCTTTGCGAATTTTCTTACAATAATAGCTATCAGACGAGCATCAAAATGGCACCGTTTGAAGCTTTATATGGCAAAAAGTGCAGATCTCCGCTATATTGGGATGATATTTCAGAAGTGCCAGAACTTGGGCCAGACATGATTCGTGACATGACTGAGAAGGTGAAAGTTATTCAGAAAAGAATGAAGACAGCACAGGATCGACAAGCAAAGTACGCCAATATCAGACGTAGACCGTTAGTATTCGAGGCCGGAGATAGAGTATTCTTAAAGATTTCTCCATTCTGAGGCGTTGTTCGATTTGGCAAACGCGGGAAACTATCTCCTCGATACATTGGTCCTTACGAGATTCTGGAGAAGATTGGCGATCGAGCTTATCGACTTGCACTTCCTCCTTCTCTATCCGGAATACATGACGTGTTTCATGTATCAATGTTGCGAAGATATATGCCAGATGTTTCTCATGTCATTCAACCTGACGAAGCTGAACTTGATCAGACTTTGAGCTACGTGGAGCAACCGATACAGATTCTTGATCGGAAAGACAAGCAACTCAGAACGAAGACTATTCCACTTGTGAAAGTTCAGTGGAGTCGTCATGGCTTCGAAGAAGCGACATGGGAGACAGAAGCAATTATGAGGCAGAAACACCCCGAGTTATTTATATGATGTAAGTATTTATTCAGTTTTAGATAGTAATGCTGTTTTAAATACTCTAATTGATTTATATCAAGTTCGAGGACGAACTTATATCTTAGAGGGGGAGAAATGTAATGCCCAAGATTTTATAACATGTTAGTTTGAGCTTATCAAGTTGAGTGACATGATTATAACCAGGTTATCTTAAGATTAAATTGAGATAATAATAGTATGGGGCGAAAGTGACTCGCCCGGGCGGACATTTTTGACCGCCCGAGCGAGAATGCCTCGGAGAAGAGGGCCGAGAGTCACTCGCCCGGGCGGATGTTTTTGACCGCCCGAGCGAGGCTGCTGGAATGGGCGAGGGCCGAGCATTACTCGCCCGGGCGGTAACTTTTGACCGCCCGAGCGAGAGACGTGTACATTAAAGAACAAGCCATTTGTCCCAAACCATGCAAAGTATATATATCTTGGCACGATTTTTCCTTCTTTCCATCAAACTTAATCGAGAATTGCAGAGGAAAGCTTCCAACTTCTTTTCCATTTTCAAATTGTGATTTTGCAAGATTTAGCAACTCAAATTCAAATTCCCTACCTCTTTGCGAATTTTCTTACAATAATAGCTATCAGACGAGCACCAAAATGGCACCGTTTGAAGCTTTATATGGCAAAAAGTGCAGATCTCCGCTATATTGGGATGATATTTCAGAAGTGCCAGAACTTGGGCCAGACATGATTCGTGACATGACTGAGAAGGTGAAAGTTATTCAGAAAAGAATGAAGACAGCACAGGATCGACAAGCAAAGTACGCCAATATCAGACGTAGACCGTTAGTATTCGAGGCCGGAGATAGAGTATTCTTAAAGATTTCTCCATTCAGAGGCGTTGTTCGATTTGGCAAACGCGGGAAACTATCTCCTCGATACATTGGTCCTTACGAGATTCTTGAGAAGATTGGCGATCGAGCTTATCGACTTGCACTTCCTCCTTCTCTATCCGGAATACATGACGTGTTTCATGTATCAATGTTGCGAAGATATATGCCAGATGTTTCTCATGTCATTCAACCTGACGAAGCTGAACTTGATCAGACTTTGAGCTACGTGGAGCAACCGATACAGATTCTTGATCGGAAAGACAAGCAACTCAGAACGAAGACTATTCCACTTGTGAAAGTTCAGTGGAGTCGTCATGGCTTCGAAGAAGCGACATGGGAGACAGAAGCAATTATGAGGCAGAAACACCCTGAGTTATTTATATGATGTAAGTATTTATTCAGTTTTAGATAGTAATGCTGTTTTAAATACTCTAATTGATTTATATCAAGTTCGAGGACGAACTTATATCTTAGAGGGGGAGAAATGTAATGCCCAAGATTTTATAACATGTTAGTTTGAGCTTATCAAGTTGAGTGACATGATTATAACCAGGTTATCTTAAGATTAAATTGAGATAATAATAGTATGGGGCGAAAGTGACTCGCCCGGGCGGACATTTTTGACCGCCCGAGCGAGAATGCCTCGGAGAAGAGGGCCGAGAGTCACTCGCCCGGGCGGATGTTTTTGACCGCCCGAGCGAGGCTGCTGGAATGGGCGAGGGCCGAGCATTACTCGCCCGGGCGGTAACTTTTGACCGCCCGAGCGAGAGACGTGTACATTAAAGAACAAGCCATTTGTCCCAAACCATGCAAAGTATATATATCTTGGCACGATTTTTCCTTCTTTCCATCAAACTTAATCGAGAATTGCAGAGGAAAGCTTCCAACTTCTTTTCCATTTTCAAATTGTGATTTTGCAAGATTTAGCAACTCAAATTCAAATTCCCTACCTCTTTGCGAATTTTCTTACAATAATAGCTATCAGACGAGCACCAAAATGGCACCGTTTGAAGCTTTATATGGCAAAAAGTGCAGATCTCCGCTATATTGGGATGATATTTCAGAAGTGCCAGAACTTGGGCCAGACATGATTCGTGACATGACTGAGAAGGTGAAAGTTATTCAGAAAAGAATGAAGACAGCACAGGATCGACAAGCAAAGTACGCCAATATCAGACGTAGACCGTTAGTATTCGAGGCCGGAGATAGAGTATTCTTAAAGATTTCTCCATTCAGAGGCGTTGTTCGATTTGGCAAACGCGGGAAACTATCTCCTCGATACATTGGTCCTTACGAGATTCTTGAGAAGATTGGCGATCGAGCTTATCGACTTGCACTTCCTCCTTCTCTATCCGGAATACATGACGTGTTTCATGTATCAATGTTGCGAAGATATATGCCAGATGTTTCTCATGTCATTCAACCTGACGAAGCTGAACTTGATCAGACTTTGAATTACGTGGAGCAACCGATACAGATTCTTGATCGGAAAGACAAGCAACTCAGAACGAAGACTATTCCACTTGTGAAAGTTCAGTGGAGTCGTCATGGCTTCGAAGAAGCGACATGGGAGACAGAAGCAATTATGAGGCAGAAACACCCCGAGTTATTTATATGATGTAAGTATTTATTCAGTTTTAGATAGTAATGCTGTTTTAAATACTCTAATTGATTTATATCAAGTTCGAGGACGAACTTATATCTTAGAGGGGGAGAAATGTAATGCCCAAGATTTTATAACATGTTAGTTTGAGCTTATCAAGTTGAGTGACATGATTATAACCAGGTTATCTTAAGATTAAATTGAGATAATAATAGTATGGGGCGAAAGTGACTCGCCCGGGCGGACATTTTGACCGCCCGAGCGAGAATGCCTCGGAGAAGAGGGCCGAGAGTCACTCGCCCGGGCGGATGTTTTTGACCGCCCGAGCGAGGCTGCTGGAATGGGCGAAGGCCGAGCATTACTCGCCCGGGCGGTAACTTTTGACCGCTCGAGCGAGAGACGTGTACATTAAAGAACAAGCCATTTGTCCCAAACCATGCAAAGTATATATATCTTGGCATGATTTTTCCTTCTTTCCATCAAACTTAATCGAGAATTGCAGAGGAAAGCTTCCAACTTCTTTTCCATTTTCAAATTGTGATTTTGCAAGATTTAGCAACTCAAATTCAAATCTGACTTCGGTTTTGAGCTCCTCTCGTTATTAGCTACAAAGTGATGTAAGTTTTATGTAATTTCAACAAGTTTCGAAATTCAGATGTTTGGGAAATGAGAATATGATAGTTATATTGTGTTCTTGGCATATTGAGCATGATATATTTGTAAACGGATCAAAGAAAGGATATCATATGCATTTCCTATGAATTTCAGTATGATTTATGAATTGTTGGGATAGAATTATTGTGTTTTGGATGATATTGTATTGGATTATGATTGAGAATAAGATAGTGTTGATATCTGTTGAGAATTGGATTGACCGGTATCGAGAATTACGTCGTTATGCCGTCAGATTTTATTGGGATCACGTAGTGATTTGGTTATGTGTTGATTTAGATTAGAAATTGATAGAGTGCGTATCTACATTTCCATTTCAGATACGTATTGGCGACCGTGACAGCGATTCTACGACGAAAGGTATAAGTCATGTTTTGTTTGGGGAGATGTAACTCAAATAAGATATTATTTGAGTTTCCCAACCAAAATCACATACTAGTATTATTAGATATATTGTAACATGTTTATGAATTGTGTATAGCATTATATTCAATCTTTTAACATCTTTATGCTTTGATTTCAGAATTGTATTCAAGCATGTATGATCAGTGTGATATTCAGACATGAATATGATTATACTTTGTTTACATATTGATATTAATTGCATATAAGATAGGAGAGTCTTTGACAGGCATTGTCAAATAGCTAGACGTTTCGATGTATCTCAGCATAGGAGTAGGCATTACTCTTATTGCCGCCGTTGATACAGCTCAGACCGAAGTCTAGGAATGAGACGTACATTACCCCGATTGGAGGGTAGGTAGTGACGTCTTATTCACACCGGGATCCCTAGAGTTCTAGTCGAGTCGAGTCCAGACATGGTTTGATTCGCATTGCATTGCATGTGCATATGATGTCATTCATGTTAGCATGTTTCATGTTTAATTGATTATATGCATGTATACATGTTTATACTGGGATTTGTTCTCACCGGTTTTCCGGCTGTTGTTATGTCTGTATGTGTGCATAACAACAGGTGGGGCAGGATCTGGGTCACACAGAGGATGAGAGATGGACATAGCGTGGTGATCTCGGGCATAGCAGAAGAACTAGTAGTTGTACTTTTGGCATGTACTGTATTTAATTACTAGTTGTCGAATATGGTTTGGAACCAGACATATTTGTATCTTATGTTTGTATATTATGTTGTTGAATAACATAGAGACTTCTTATGTTAGCTTTCATTTGAGTTAATGTAAAAGCAAAAATTTGACCCACTTTTTATATTAATGATCCGTTTTAATCCCAAAGAAAAGAATTAGAGCCCGGGTCCCCACAAGATCACCGCTTGAGCGCACCCGCGCTGCTACGCTCACCGCACCCGCGGTCATGCGTGTTGCATGAGAAATGATGCCACGTTTCAAACTTTGCATGCAGTATATATATATATGTTTGACACGCGAATTCATCAGAAATTCAGAAAGAGGCGAGGCTTTTGAGAGAAAAATCCTTACGCCTTTTAGATTTAAGATTTCGAAGAATCCGTGTATCAGAATTCGGATCTGAACGCAGCAGCATGTTCCTCTCGACACGAGCTACATAAGGACGTAAGTTTTGTCACGTTTAGACAAGATTTGAATTTATGATATTGTCAGAATTGTATATGAATCAGATATGACGTTTCTGCTACCGTAAATATTGTATAATCGAAGTCAGACTGAAGAACAGATTGTTTCTGTAGTTGTTATGAATTTCAGAGTTGAGTTGAATGAGATTTCATGTCAGATTTGTATTGTTATTGAGATTATTACTGATATTGTTATTGATTACGAAGTTTGATATTATACCTGTGATGTTTAGACTGACGGGGTTATCGAGACAGTATTGTTATGCCGTTGAAATATCAGTTAAATTAGATTGTTCAGATTCAGATATGAATTCGATTATATTGTGATATCATTGATATGAGTCAGATTGAATAGTGTTCAGATATTGATCAGATTATGTACGGAATTGAGTATTGATCAGAACTGATTGTGAATTGAGTTAGTCATTGATACTATGTATTCGATATTGTCTTTTCAGATTGGATATGAACAGATTTGACTTCGAGACTTCGTCTTCGTCAGACCGGGACGACAAAGGTATAATTCATGTGATATCTGGGAAAATATAACTCAAATCAGATCTCATTTGAGTTTCCCAATAAAATCACATACTTGATTATTGTTTATCTGTTGATATAATTGTGATTTGTTTATAGACTTTATATTCAAATACTTTGAAATGAACATGCTTTGTTTACAGATTGTTATACATTGCATTTGAGATAGGAAAGTTTGACAGATAGTCAGACTTCTAGACGTTCGGTGTATCGTTACATAGGAGCAGACACCCTCCTATTGTAGATTATTCGATACAGATATGACCGAAGTCTAGGATTAAGACGTACGTCACCCCGATTGGGAGGGTAGGTGACAGACAGTGACGTCTTATTCACCCCGGGATCCCTAGAGATATAGTTGAGTCGAGTCTAGACATGATTTGACTAGAACTGCATGTGGTTATGAATGTGGTTTCATAGACTATGAAACCCATGTTTATTGCTTTCAGTCATGACAGCATGTTTATATGACTTGATTTAAATTGCATGTGTATCTGAATTGGGTTGCATGCTTGTTTTGATTTGATTTCATAGATTATGAAATCTATTACTTTTGAATATGTTCATGATAGCATGTTTTATGATTTAGATTGTTTCTGTACATGCTTACCATGTTTTATACTGGGATTTGTTCTCACCGGAGTTATCCGGCTGTTGTCGTGTCTGTATGTGTGCATGGCAATAGGTGGGGCAGGATCTGGGTCTCGAGCTAGATGAGAGATTGATGATAGCGTGGAGATCTCGGGCGTTGAAGATTTCTAGTGTTTACTTATTAGACTTGTACTACTGATATTTGTAGTTGGTATTTAAACACTAGCGTATGATTGTACTAGACAGACTTGTAGGTACATTATGTTGTTTAATTAATATAGAGACATGTTATGCTTTAATTATACATTTGAGTTTATGTTAAAAGCAAAAATTTGGCCCACATTTTCGAGCAAAGATCCAATAAATCCCAAAAGAATTGAGTTAGAGCCCGGGTCCCCACAACAGGTGGTATCAGAGCCATAGATCCTTTAGACTGAGATAGTCAGAACTGATAGAATTTATAGATTGAGGTAGAAGGTAATGAGCGGGGTAGATTGAATTTTCTCCCTTGCATGTGATTGCTAGCATGAGATTTATTTCAATGTTGACTACATTGTGTGTGCTAGCATGATTTATTGCTTTCCCTATTACATGTTGTTTGTTATCTGAGTTGATTGCAGCATGTAATTAATAAGCCTGAATCAGAACCGAGTCTGGATCAGAGGTATATGATCAGAGGAGTGCTGAGACAGGTTATACAGATTGTGTATTGATTTGTTTGACATTCAGATATACCGCCTCGGAGATTTCCAGAAAGGGGTAGTACTTCGTCTGAACAGCTAGATGCATCAGAAGCTCAGCTAGAAGAAAAGATGAAAGAATTTGAATTATTACAGCCGCCGATTCTGAATGGTACCGAGACATCTGAAGATTGTCAGAACTGGTTTGATGATATAGAAATTTTGTTCGATTTACTTGACTGTACAGATGAACAGAGAGTTAAAATGGTGCCTTACCAGTTACGAGAAGCCGCCAGGAGTTGGTGGATTACCAGTACAAGAATGTGGGCACAGAGAGGTACAGTGATGTCGTGGGAAATATTCAGAATTGAATTCTATCGAAGATTTTTCTCAGCTTCATACCGAGAGGACAAGAAATTAGAGTTTGAGAATTTGAGCCAAGAGCAGCTAAATATTGACGGCATATATTGCTAAATTCTCGACTCTAATGCGTTTTGCTCCTCATTTAGCTGGAAATGATGAAGCTATAGTAAATCAATTCATCAGAGGGTTGAATTCAGAGGTAGTTGCATTCATGAATTTGCAACGACCCTACCATTTTGCTGACATCCTGAGTAGAGCGAAGAGAGCGGAGGCGAGTCTGATTAGACAATTGACAAGGTTGTGTGTGAAGCCACCCCAGACACAGCAATCCCCTCTTCGATATGGTCACGGTGGTACGAGTGGGAAGCAAGATGCGCTGAAAACTCGAAAGAAGCCATTTAAGAAGTTGGGAAGTGGTTCCTCTAGCTCCAGTGGTTCTAGCCCGAGTTATGTTGGCGTGTATTGCAGCACTTGCGGAGGAAGACATCCCACGGAGCTATGCCACGGAGTTACTGGTAGTTGTCGTATCTGTCAACAGTCGGGACACTTTGCGAGAGTTTGTCCTCAAAGAGATTCCCGAAGATTTTAGGGAACAGAATCATCTGATGACACTGATTGTGGAACAGACCCAGATATAGTGACAGGTACTATTCTTTATGATTCTATTGCATATGTATTGATATATACTAATGCATTGCATATGAGTATATCTGATGGAGTAGCATGGAGACATGTTGTATCTGGTTTGGGTCTAGTTGTACTGTAGTATTGATTTCCTAGCTTGTTGAGGAAATGTTGATATCAGAGATTCTGTATATATATGGTATACTACAGTAAGATGAGAATGAAATAGAGATAGAAATAAATTATGATGTACTTGTGTTTGCTGATTTGAACGCATTATTGATATGTATATGCTGAACAAGTACAGATATATTGTAGAATTGTTCCAGAAATGGTAAGATTCAGACCAGAGAGGACTGATCTGTGGAGATACCCTAGTAAGAATTCTAGATTTGGAATTCCTTTGATATCTGTATTATATATGACTCGATTAGTACAGAAAGGAGCAGATTGCATCCTTATGTATTCAGTAGATCCACTGAAATCGAGCCCAGAATTGGCAGATTTGCCAATGATGTATGAGTTGGCTGATATTTGTCTAGATAAGATATTAGATTTGCTTGATATCAGAAAGATAGATTTCAGAATTGAATTCAGATCAGATGCTGATTGTTAGTTTAGAATTCAGTACAGAATGATATTGAGTGTACAGAATGATACAAAATGAATTGGAAGAATATTTGAAAGATCATATTAAATATTCTGAGAATTATTATTCTTGTATACAGAAATTGTTCAGATATGTATTTTGTTTGAAACAGATTGTATTCAGAATAAATGATATCTGATGTTAGTATACTGACTTGATTTTGAGACAGTTGATATTGTGATCAGTGACGGATCAGATACCGATATCAGAAAGATCAGAAAGTCAGAAATGTCAGAATTGTCAGAAATGTATTATGTCTGATTTGACAGATTATCTTATTCGATTAGTGCTTTATATCTGCAGTGTATTGTTATTGTTCTAAATCAGTATTCGTGATATCTTGTATTGGTTGGGGAGCATATTATATTGGCAGATGATATATAGCAGTTGATCAGAATGGCATGAAGATTTGATTGATTTGTCAGAATCGATAGTATTGTTAGAACTTACAATCCTATATATATTGACTAGATTAGTATAGATTAGTGTTATTCTGAATCAGTATTGATACAGATTTTATGAACCGTTGAGAGTATATACAGTTCAGCTTGTATCAGAGATGAATTCGAGAATTTTAGTAATTCAGAAACGTGATCAGAGTGGTCAGAACAGTATTTCGATAATCAGAGCAGAGTATCGGTCAGGAAAACAGATATATGATTTGGTATTTTGTATTAGACTGATTGTGTTATGATATCAAAATGTTTCAGAATTGTATAACAGAGTTGATATTTATAATAAGAGCCGAATACCAGGTAGGTATTTTTCTTTAAATTTTATTAACTGATTTGTTTCTACCGAATAGTTTGAATCTGAAATTACAGATAGTGTCAGAAATGCATTGTAGTGGATTCAGTGTTCATTTTGCTGACTGAGAATGTATGAGATCTGAACAAACAGGTATGATATAGACAGATTAGATCAGTCGTGACAGAATTTGTACAGAAATGTTGGCAGAAATTGTAATGATATGTCTGAATTGCTAACAGAAAAGACAGAAAGATAGAAATCAGAAGATTTATTACAGATTTAGTATATTTCTGATTCGATATGGGGAGTATATCTATTAGTTTGTACAAGATGATGTACAAACAGAACCAAATGACACAGATTGTTGTCAGAACATAGTCAGAGTGACTAGAATATAGAAGTAGATTATATCAGATGGTGATTTTGATTGAGATAGCAATTATAACAGATCATACCATAAGTTATTTTGCAGATTATTTACAGATTGACAGACAGTCAGAATATACTATCCATATATTGGAAGATATTCAGAGAACTGAGGTGCTGGATGTTAGCATGAGATGAGAGTTCATATTGTCATTATATGAATTATGGTATAATTATAACTATCAGATTATCAGATGGGTAATGAGATAGTTACAGACAAGATATTATACAGTGAATACTACAGAATTCTCTTGCAGAGCAGGCAGAAAAGAATGAATATAGTTCAGAATGGACAGACTAAAGCAACCAACGTCGGATGATGATGATTGGTAATTGAGACTAAAGATTGTATATGTCGTGAGCTATAGATCGGTATATACGGATGTTGTATAGCCAGTAATGCGAGATTGATTCTAGCAGAAAGAATTGGAGAAGTATTATGACCTTATACTTAGTAAATTCTTATTCCAGACCGGAATCAGACATTTGAGTTTTGATTTAACTCTGGTATGCATTTTCTATGTTATCTCCGAAGTGACTGTTTATGAGTTTGGGGACGAACTCAGATCTAAGAGGGGGAGAAATGTAATGCCCGAGAATTATTGAATTGATAAATCAAGATTATCAATCTTCATTAACGAGAGACTCGGAAGATATGAGAATGCATGACTTGCAATGAGGGAAGAAAGATTTGAGAAACCAGGTGTTGCATGATCAGAAAACTAGAATTTAGAAGTTTGCACAACCGCACCCGCGGTGCTAGCACGACCGCCCCCGCGGTGTGTGTGCAGAAAATGTAGGGCAAAGCCCGTAGCCACACCGCACCTGCGGTATTAGATGGAGCGCACCCGCGCTGAGGACACCGCACCCGCGGTCTTGTAGGCAGCGCACCCGCGGTCTTTGCTTCGAACATTTTGGATATAGATCTGTAATGCCCAAGATTTTATAACATGTTAGTTTGAGCTTATCAAGTTGAGTGACATGATTATAACCAGGTTATCTTAAGATTAATTGAGATAATAATAGTATGGGGCGAAAGTGACTCGCCCGGGCGGACATTTTGACCGCCCGAGCGAGAATGCCTCGGAGAAGAGGGCCGAGAGTCACTCGCCCGGGCGGATGTTTTTGACCGCCCGAGCGAGGCTGCTGGAATGGGCGAGGGCCGAGCATTACTCGCCCGGGCGGTAACTTTTGACCGCCCGAGCGAGAGACGTGTACATTAAAGAACAAGCCATTTGTCCCAAACCATGCAAAGTATATATATCTTGGCACGATTTTTCCTTCTTTCCATCAGACTTAATCGAGAATGCAGAGGAAAGCTTCCAACTTCTTTTCCATTTTCAAATTGTGATTTTGCAAGATTTAGCAACTCAAATTCAAATCTGACTTCGGTTTTGAGCTCCTCTCGTTATTAGCTACAAAGTGATGTAAGTTTTATGTAATTTCAACAAGTTTCGAAATTCAGATGTTTGGGAAATGAGAATATGATAGTTATATTGTGTTCTTGGCATATTGAGCATGATATATTTGTAAACGGATCAAAGAAAGGATATCATATGCATTTCCTATGAATTTCAGTATGATTTATGAATTGTTGGGATAGAATTATTGTGTTTTGGATGATATTGTATTGGATTATGATTGAGAATAAGATAGTGTTGATATCTGTTGAGAATTGGATTGACTGGTATCGAGAATTACGTCGTTATGCCGTCAGATTTTATTGGGATCACGTAGTGATTTGGTTATGTGTTGATTTAGATTAGAAATTGATAGAGTGCGTATCTACATTTCCATTTCAGATACGTATTGGCGACCGTGACAGCGATTCTACGACGAAAGGTATAAGTCATGTTTTGTTTGGGGAGATGTAACTCAAATAAGATATTATTTGAGTTTCCCAACCAAAATCACATACTAGTATTATTAGATATATTGTAACATGTTTATGAATTGTGTATAGCATTATATTCAATCTTTTAACATGTTTATGCTTTGATTTCAGAATTGTATTCAAGCATGTATGATCAGTGTGATATTCAGACATGAATATGATTATACTTTGTTTACATATTGATATTCATTGCATATAAGATAGGAGAGTCTTTGACAGGCATTGTCAAATAGCTAGACGTTTCGGTGTATCTCAGCATAGGAGTAGGCATTACTCTTATTGCCGCCGTTGTTACAGCTCAGACCGAAGTCTAGGAATGAGACGTACATTACCCCGATTGGAGGGTAGGTAGTGACGTCTTATTCACACCGGGATCCCTAGAGTTCTAGTCGAGTCGAGTCCAGACATGGTTTGATTCGCATTGCATTGCATGTGCATATGATGTCATTCATGTTAGCATGTTTCATGTTTAATTGATTATATGCATGTATACATGTTTATACTGGGATTTGTTCTCACCGGTTTTCCGGCTGTTGTTATGTCTGTATGTGTGCATAACAACAGGTGGGGCAGGATCTGGGTCACACAGAGGATGAGAGATGGACATAGCGTGGTGATCTCGGGCATAGCAGAAGAACTAGTAGTTGTACTTTTGGCATGTACTGTATTTAATTACTAGTTGTCGAATATGGTTTGGAACCAGACATATTTGTATCTTATGTTTGTATATTATGTTGTTGAATAACATAGAGACTTCTTATGTTAGCTTTCATTTGAGTTAATGTAAAAGCAAAAATTTGACCCACTTTTTATATTAATGATCCGTTTTAATCCCAAAGAAAAGAATTAGAGCCCGGGTCCCCACAACAGGTGGTATCAGAGCCATAGGTTCTATAGATTGAGATAGAATAGAATGAGCGGGGTGGATCGAGTCTTCTTCCTTGCTTATGCTGTGCTAGCATGTTTATTGCTTTCTTTATTACATGTTGTTTGTTATTTGATTGATTACAGCGTGTAATAAACTGAATCAGAACCGATTCTAGATCAGAGGTAACTGACTAGAGGAGGGCTGAGACAGTTGTATATCTTGTATTCTAACCAGTTGGATTATTAGATACATGCCTCCTAGAAGAGCAGCTGTTCCTTTACGACCACCAGCGCCAGAGCAGGGTAGCACATCCAGAGATACGATGGACGTCATTGCTACGCCCATGGAGACTCTGTTAAAACGATTCCAGTCATTCCGACCCCCGACTTTAAAGGGTACAGAAAATGCAATTGAATGTGAAAGCTGGTTGGAGGATATCGAGATGTTATTCGAGTCTCTAGGGTACAGTGATGAGAAGAGAGTGAAGCTTATTGGCCATCAACTGCAAGACATTGCTAAACATTGGTGGTTGAATATTAAAAGAGCACTAGAACAGCGTGGCACTGAGATTTCATGGAAAGTGTTCAAGACCGAGTTTTATCAGCGATTCTTTCCTATATCCTACCGTAAAGATAAAGGCGCTGAATTTGCAAACCTGAGGCAAGGGCAACTGAACATTGAAGAGTACGTTGCTAAATTTTCCTCTTTGCTTCGCTTTGCACCTCACGTTTCAGGCAATGATGAGGCCATGGCAGATCAGTTTATAAACGGCTTAAATCCTGATGTCTTTACATTGGTCAATACTGGGAGACCCAATAGTTTCGCTGAAGCATTGAACCGTGCCAAAGGAGCAGAAGCAGGATTGCTTAGGCAACGGAGTGTTCCGTATGTTGCTCCGAGTCCGAGACCGCCATTACCTCCATCCCAAACTCCTTCTCCCCGATTCGAAAGTGGTGGTAGCAGCAGCGGACGCAAAGATCAGTTGAAAGCAAAGGGTAAACAGTTTAAGAGGGCAGGGAGCAGTTCTTCGAGCTCCAGCGGGTCCAGACAGAGAGGCTTTGGCCAGAGTCTAGAGGTGGCAAGTGGATATTGCAGTACTTGTGGAGGTAAGCATGCCACAGAACAATGTCAAGGTGTAGTGGGCAGGTGTAACGTATGCAAACAACAGGGGCATTATGCCAAGGTCTGTCCTCAGAAGAGTGGTGCATCGAGATTCCAGGCTGCAGGATCGTCTGCCTCCGTGACTCAGCCTGAGAGGCAAGCTTCATCTGTTCACTCATTTCAGCCGCCACCAGCACAGACCCAGCCTCGAGCCAGAGGTGGCCAGCAAGGGAGTCAGCCTCAGAGACAACAGGCTCAGGTGTTTGCCTTGATTGAAGAGCAAGCACAGGATGCCCCAGATGATGTCATTGCAGGTAACTGTGTCCTTTGCGGTTATCCTGCTTATATATTGATAGATACGGGTGCATCGCATACATTCCTATCAGAACGATTTGCATTATTGCATTCTCTGCCTGTTGAGTCGTTACTAGATGTCGTGTCTATTACTTCTCCGTTAGGAAGTGGTTTGATATCGGTGACTACGGTTAGACATTGCATCTTACGGTTTGAGGGTCATGAAATTGATCTAGATTGCATAGTACTCGGGTTAGATGATTTTGATTGTATTGTTGGAATTGACATGTTAACAAAGTATAGAGCTACCGTGGATTGTTTCCACAAGATTGTCAGATTCAGACCCGAGATGACAGACAAGTGGAAATTCTACGGGAAGGGTTCCAGATCTCGGATTCCCTTGATTTCGGCTCTTACTATGAACAGATTATTGCAAAAAGGAGCAGATGGTTTCTTTATTTATGCTGTAGATATGCAGAAGTCGAGCCCGACGTTGGCAGATATACCAGTAGTGCGGGAATTTGCTGATATTTTCCCAGATGAGATCCCAGGATTACCTCCGGTTCGTGAGGTAGATTTTAGTATTGATCTTGCGCCAGGTACCGTGCCTATTTCGAGAGCTCCATATAGGATGGCACCCATCGAACTCAAAGAATTGAAAGCACAATTAGAAGATCTTCTGGCCAAGGGATATATCAGACCTAGTGTATCTCCTTGGGGCGCTCCGGTGCTGTTTGTGCGAAAGAAAGACGGTTCGATGCGATTGTGTATAGACTATCGGCAACTGAATAAGGCAACGATCAAGAATAAATATCCTTTGCCTAGGATTGATGATTTATTTGATCAGTTGCAGGGATCCTCCGTGTATTCTAAGATTGATTTACGTTCTGGTTATCATCAGCTCAGAGTTCGAGATATAGACATACCAAAGACAGCATTTCGAACCAGGTATGGGCATTACGAATTTATTGTCATGCCTTTTGGTTTAACAAATGCTCCTGCGGTATTTATGGGCTTGATGAACCAAGTGTTTCAGAAATATTTGGATGAATTTGTTATTGTCTTCATCGATGATATTTTGGTGTATTCGAAGAACAGAAATGAGCATGCAGAGCATCTCAGAATTGTTTTACAGACGTTGAGAAACGAGCGACTGTATGCTAAATTGTCCAAGTGTGAGTTTTGGTTGAATCGAGTTGTATTCTTGGGGCATATCATATCTGGAGATGGTATTTCTGTTGATCCGAGTAAAGTGGAAGCGGTGATCAGTTGGTCGAGACCGACTTCTGTACCAGAAATACGCAGTTTCATGGGCTTAGCCGGATACTACAGAAGATTTATCAAAGATTTCTCCAGTATTGCAAAGCCAATAACTCAATTGACGCAAAAGAATGCACCATTTGTTTGGTCAGAGGAGTGCGAGTCTAGCTTTCTAGAGTTGAAGAAAAGGCTGACCAGTGCTCCAGTACTGACGATACCGTCAGGTACGGGTGATTTCGTTGTATATTGTGATGCTTCTCATAGAGGTTTGGGATGTGTTCTTATGCAACGCGGCCATGTGATCGCATACGCCTCGAGACAATTGAAGCCACATGAAGTTCGATACCCCATTCATGATCTGGAATTGGCGGCTATCGTATTTGCATTAAAGATTTGGCGTCATTATCTCTACGGCGAGAAATTTGAGATCTTTTCCGATCACAAGAGCCTAAAGTACCTATTCTCTCAATCAGAACTGAACATGAGGCAGCGTAGATGGCTAGATCTTCTGAAAGATTTTGACTGTTAAATCAAATATTATCCAGGGAAGTCAAATGCAGCAGCAGATGCCTTGAGTCGAAAGGTATGTGCCTTGTCCTTATCAACGATAGGTGTTACAAAGTTAGTTGAAAATTGCTGTACATCTGGATTAGAATTTGATACAGATAGTAAGCCACTACGACTTTTTACAATCCAAGTTGAGCCCAATTTGATTATGAGGATCAAGGAAGCACAAAGAACCGATCAGAATGTGCAAAAATCGATCCAAATGGTCAGATCAGGGCATGTATCAGAATATCAGGTACGAGATCATGTGTTGTACGTGAATAACCGTCTAGTTGTGCCAGATGTTGCAGAATTGAGACAGCAGATTCTGACAGAGGCACATTGTAGTCGGTTCAGCATTCATCCTGGTGGCAGAAAGATGTATAATGATTTGAAGACACAGTTCTGGTGGAAGCAGATGAAGTCAGACATCGCCGAGTATGTGTCTAAATGCTTGAACTGCCAACAGGTGAAGGCCGAGAGGAAGAAGCCCGGAGGATTACTTCAGAGTTTGTCTATTCCTGAATGGAAATGGGATCATATTTCCATGGATATCGTGACGAAGTTACCCCGATCTTCCCGTGGCTGTGATGCGGTTTGTGTCATTATCGACAGATTGACCAAATCAGCTTGTTTTATTCCATATAGAATGACGTATCGGCATGATCAGATGGCGGAGATATATGTTCGAGAGGTAGTCAGATTACATGGTTTGCCGAAATCTATCGTCTCAGATCGTGATCCACGATTTACTTCTCACTTCTGGCACAGTTTACAGCAGGCTTTGGGTACGACATTACACCTAAGTACTGCTTATCATCCTCAGACAGACGGACAGTCAGAACGGACTATCCAGACACTAGAGGATATGTTGAGAGCCGTAGTGCTAGATTTTGGCACTAGTTGGCAAGATTCCCTAACTCTTTGCGAATTTTCTTACAATAATAGCTATCAGACGAGCATCAAAATGGCACCGTTTGAAGCTTTATATGGCAAAAAGTGCAGATCTCCGCTATATTGGGATGATATTTCAGAAGTGCCAGAACTTGGGCCAGACATGATTCGTGACATGACTGAGAAGGTGAAAGTTATTCAGAAAAGAATGAAGACAGCACAGGATCGACAAGCAAAGTACGCCAATATCAGACGTAGACCGTTAGTATTCGAGGCCGGAGATAGAGTATTCTTAAAGATTTCTCCATTCAGAGGCGTTGTTCGATTTGGCAAACGCGGGAAACTATCTCCTCGATACATTGGTCCTTACGAGATTCTTGAGAAGATTGGCGATCGAGCTTATCGACTTGCACTTCCTCCTTCTCTATCCGGAATACATGACGTGTTTCATGTATCAATGTTGCGAAGATATATGCCAGATGTTTCTCATGTCATTCAACCTGACGAAGCTGAACTTGATCAGACTTTGAGCTACGTGGAGCAACCGATACAGATTCTTGATCGGAAAGACAAGCAACTCAGAACGAAGACTATTCCACTTGTGAAAGTTCAGTGGAGTCGTCATGGCTTCGAAGAAGCGACATGGGAGACAGAAGCAATTATGAGGCAGAAACACCCCGAGTTATTTATATGATGTAAGTATTTATTCAGTTTTAGATAGTAATGATGTTTTAAATACTCTAATTGATTTATATCAAGTTCGAGGACGAACTTATATCTTAGAGGGGGAGAAATGTAATGCCCAAGATTTTATAACATGTTAGTTTGAGCTTATCAAGTTGAGTGACATGATTATAACCAGGTTATCTTAAGATTAAATTGAGATAATAATAGTATGGGGCGAAAGTGACTCGCCCGGGCGGACATTTTTGACCGCCCGAGCGAGAATGCCTCGGAGAAGAGGGCCGAGAGTCACTCGCCCGGGCGGATGTTTTTGACCGCCCGAGCGAGGCTGCTGGAATGGGCGAGGGCCGAGCATTACTCGCCCGGGCGGTAACTTTTGACCGCCCGAACGAGAGACGTGTACATTAAAGAACAAGCCATTTGTCCCAAACCATGCAAAGTATATATATCTTGGCACGATTTTTCCTTCTTTCCATCAAACTTAATCGAGAATTGCAGAGGAAAGCTTCCAACTTCTTTTCCATTTTCAAATTGTGATTTTGCAAGATTTAGCAACTCAAATTCAAATTCCCTACCTCTTTGCGAATTTTCTTACAATAATAGCTATCAGACGAGCACCAAAATGGCACCGTTTGAAGCTTTTTATGGCAAAAAGTGCAGATCTCCGCTATATTGGGATGATATTTCAGAAGTGCCAGAACTTGGGCCAGACATGATTCGTGACATGACTGAGAAGGTGAAAGTTATTCAGAAAAGAATGAAGACAGCACAGGATCGACAAGCAAAGTACGCCAATATCAGACGTAGACCGTTAGTATTTGAGGCCGGAGATAGAGTATTCTTAAAGATTTCTCCATTCAGAGGCGTTGTTCGATTTGGCAAACGCGGGAAACTATCTCCTCGATACATTGGTCCTTACGAGATTCTTGAGAAGATTGGCGATCGAGCTTATCGACTTGCACTTCCTCCTTCTCTATCCGGAATACATGACGTGTTTCATGTATCAATGTTGCGAAGATATATGCCAGATGTTTCTCATGTCATTCAACCTGACGAAGCTGAACTTGATCAGACTTTGAGCTACGTGGAGCAACCGATACAGATTCTTGATCGGAAAGACAAGCAACTCAGAACGAAGACTATTCCACTTGTGAAAGTTCAGTGGAGTCGTCATGGCTTCGAAGAAGCGACATGGGAGACAGAAGAAATTATGAGGCAGAAACACCCCGAGTTATTTATATGATGTAAGTATTTATTCAGTTTTAGATAGTAATGCTGTTTTAAATACTCTAATTGATTTATATCAAGTTCGAGGACGAACTTATATCTTAGAGGGGGAGAAATGTAATGCCCAAGATTTTATAACATGTTAGTTTGAGCTTATCAAGTTGAGTGACATGATTATAACCAGGTTATCTTAAGATTAAATTGAGATAATAATAGTATGGGGCGAAAGTGACTCGCCCGGGCGGACATTTTTGACCGCCCGAGCGAGAATGCCTCGGAGAAGAGGGCCGAGAGTCACTCGCCCGGGCGGATGTTTTTGACCGCCCGAGCGAGGCTGCTGGAATGGGCGAGGGCCGAGCATTACTCGCCCGGGCGGTAACTTTTGACCGCCCGAGCGAGAGACGTGTACATTAAAGAACAAGCCATTTGTCCCAAACCATGCAAAGTATATATATCTTGGCACGATTTTTCCTTCTTTCCATCAAACTTAATCGAGAATTGCAGAGGAAAGCTTCCAACTTCTTTTCCATTTTCAAATTGTGATTTTGCAAGATTTAGCAACTCAAATTCAAATTCCCTACCTCTTTGCGAATTTTCTTACAATAATAGCTATCAGACGAGCACCAAAATGGCACCGTTTGAAGCTTTATATGGCAAAAAGTGCAGATCTCCGCTATATTGGGATGTTATTTCAGAAGTGCCAGAACTTGGGCCAGACATGATTCGTGACATGACTGAGAAGGTGAAAGTTATTCAGAAAAGAATGAAGACAGCACAGGATCGACAAGCAAAGTACGCCAATATCAGACGTAGACCGTTAGTATTCGAGGCCGGAGATAGAGTATTCTTAAAGATTTCTCCATTCAGAGGCGTTGTTCGATTTGGCAAACGCGGGAAACTATCTCCTCGATACATTGGTCCTTACGAGATTCTTGAGAAGATTGGCGATCGAGCTTATCGACTTGCACTTCCTCCTTCTCTATCCGGAATACATGACGTGTTTCATGTATCAATGTTGCGAAGATATATGCCAGATGTTTCTCATGTCATTCAACCTGACGAAGCTGAACTTGATCAGACTTTGAATTACGTGGAGCAACCGATACAGATTCTTGATCGGAAAGACAAGCAACTCAGAACGAAGACTATTCCACTTGTGAAAGTTCAGTGGAGTCGTCATGGCTTCGAAGAAGCGACATGGGAGACAGAAGCAATTATGAGGCAGAAACACCCCGAGTTATTTATATGATGTAAGTATTTATTCAGTTTTAGATAGTAATGCTGTTTTAAATACTCTAATTGATTTATATCAAGTTCGAGGACGAACTTATATCTTAGAGGGGGAGAAATGTAATGCCCAAGATTTTATAACATGTTAGTTTGAGCTTATCAAGTTGAGTGACATGATTATAACCAGGTTATCTTAAGATTAAATTGAGATAATAATAGTATGGGGCGAAAGTGACTCGCCCGGGCGGACATTTTTGACCGCCCGAGCGAGAATGCCTCGGAGAAGAGGGCCGAGAGTCACTCGCCCGGGCGGATGTTTTTGACCGCCCGAGCGAGGCTGCTGGAATGGGCGAGGGCCGAGCATTACTCGCCCGGGCGGTAACTTTTGACCGCTCGAGCGAGAGACGTGTACATTAAAGAACAAGCCATTTGTCCCAAACCATGCAAAGTATATATATCTTGGCATGATTTTTCCTTCTTTCCATCAAACTTAATCGAGAATTGCAGAGGAAAGCTTCCAACTTCTTTTCCATTTTCAAATTGTGATTTTGCAAGATTTAGCAACTCAAATTCAAATCTGACTTCGGTTTTGAGCTCCTCTCGTTATTAGCTACAAAGTGATGTAAGTTTTATGTAATTTCAACAAGTTTCGAAATTCAGATGTTTGGGAAATGAGAATATGATAGTTATATTGTGTTCTTGGCATATTGAGCATGATATATTTGTAAACGGATCAAAGAAAGGATATCATATGCATTTCCTATGAATTTCAGTATGATTTATGAATTGTTGGGATAGAATTATTGTGTTTTGGATGATATTGTATTGGATTATGATTGAGAATAAGATAGTGTTGATATCTGTTGAGAATTGGATTGACCGGTATCGAGAATTACGTCGTTATGCCGTCAGATTTTATTGGGATCACGTAGTGATTTGGTTATGTGTTGATTTAGATTAGAAATTGATAGAGTGCGTATCTACATTTCCATTTCAGATACGTATTGGCGACCGTGACAGCGATTCTACGACGAAAGGTATAAGTCATGTTTTGTTTGGGGAGATGTAACTCAAATAAGATATTATTTGAGTTTCCCAACCAAAATCACATACTAGTATTATTAGATATATTGTAACATGTTTATGAATTGTGTATAGCATTATATTCAATCTTTTAACATGTTTATGCTTTGATTTCAGAATTGTATTCAAGCATGTATGATCAGTGTGATATTCAGACATGAATATGATTATACTTTGTTTACATATTGATATTAATTGCATATAAGATAGGAGAGTCTTTGACAGGCATTGTCAAATAGCTAGACGTTTCGGTGTATCTCAGCATAGGAGTAGGCATTACTCTTATTGCCGCCGTTGATACAGCTCAGACCGAAGTCTAGGAATGAGACGTACATTACCCCGATTGGAGGGTAGGTAGTGACGTCTTATTCACACCGGGATCCCTAGAGTTCTAGTCGAGTCGAGTCCAGACATGGTTTGATTCGCATTACATTGCATGTGCATATGATGTCATTCATGTTAGCATGTTTCATGTTTAATTGATTATATGCATGTATACATGTTTATACTGGGATTTGTTCTCACCGGTTTTCCGGCTGTTGTTATGTCTGTATGTGTGCATAACAACAGGTGGGGCAGGATCTGGGTCACACAGAGGATGAGAGATGGACATAGCGTGGTGATCTCGGGCATAGCAGAAGAACTAGTAGTTGTACTTTTGGCATGTACTGTATTTAATTACTAGTTGTCGAATATGGTTTGGAACCAGACATATTTGTATCTTATGTTTGTATATTATGTTGTTGAATAACATAGAGACTTCTTATGTTAGCTTTCATTTGAGTTAATGTAAAAGCAAAAATTTGACCCACTTTTTATATTAATGATCCGTTTTAATCCCAAAGAAAAGAATTAGAGCCCGGGTCCCCACAAGATCACCGCTTGAGCGCACCCGCGCTGCTACGCTCACCGCACCCGCGGTCATGCGTGTTGCATGAGAAATGATGCCACGTTTCAGACTTTGCATGCAGTATATATATATATATGTTTGACACGCGAATTCATCAGAAATTCAGAAAGAGGCGAGGCTTTTGAGAGAAAAATCCTTACGCCTTTTAGATTTAAGATTTCGAAGAATCCGTGTATCAGAATTCGGATCTGAACGCAGCAGCGTGTTCCTCTCGACACGAGCTACATAAGGACGTAAGTTTTGTCACGTTTAGACAAGATTTGAATTTATGATATTGTCAGAATTGTATATGAATCAGATATGACGTTTCTGCTACCGTAAATATTGTATAATCGAAGTCAGACTGAAGAACAGATTGTTTCTGTAGTTGTTATGAATTTCAGAGTTGAGTTGAATGAGATTTCATGTCAGATTTGTATTGTTATTGAGATTATGACTGATATTGTTATTGATTACGAAGTTTGATATTATACCTGTGATGTTTAGACTGACGGGGTTATCGAGACAGTATTGTTATGCCGTTGAAATATCAGTTAAATTAGATTGTTCAGATTCAGATATGAATTCGATTATATTGTGATATCATTGATATGAGTCAGATTGAATAGTGTTCAGATATTGATCAGAGTATGTACGGAATTGAGTATTGATCAGAACTGATTGTGAATTGAGTTAGTCATTGATACTATGTATTCGATATTGTCTTTTCAGATTGGATATGAACAGATTTGACTTCGAGACTTCGTCTTCGTCAGATCGGGACGACAAAGGTATAATTCATGTGATATCTGGGAAAATATAACTCAAATCAGATCTCATTTGAGTTTCCCAATAAAATCACATACTTGATTATTGTTTATCTGTTGATATAATTGTGATTTGTTTATAGACTTTATATTCAAATCCTTTGAAATGAACATGCTTTGTTTACAGATTGTTATACATTGCATTTGAGATAGGAAAGTTTGACAGATAGTCAGACTTCTAGACGTTCGGTGTATCGTTACATAGGAGCAGACACCCTCCTATTGTAGATTATTCGATACAGATATGACCGAAGTCTAGGATTAAGACGTACGTCACCCCGATTGGAAGGGTAGGTGACAGACAGTGACGTCTTATTCACCCCGGGATCCCTAGAGATATAGTTGAGTCGAGTCTAGACATGATTTGACTAGAACTGCATGTGGTTATGAATGTGGTTTCATAGACTATGAAACCCATGTTTATTGCTTTCAGTCATGACAGCATGTTTATATGACTTGATTTAAATTGCATGTGTATCTGAATTGGGTTGCATGCTTATTTTGATTTGATTTCATAGATTATGAAATCTATTACTTTTGAATATGTTCATGATAGCATGTTTTATGATTTAGATTGTTTCTGTACATGCTTACCATGTTTTATACTGGGATTTGTTCTCACCGGAGTTATCCGGCTGTTGTCGTGTCTGTATGTGTGCATGGCAACAGGTGGGGCAGGATCTGGGTCTCGAGCTAGATGAGAGATTGATGATAGCGTGGAGATCTCGGGCGTTGAAGATTTCTAGTGTTTACTTATTAGACTTGTACTACTGATATTTGTAGTTGGTATTTAAACACTAGCGTATGATTGTACTAGACAGACTTGTAGGTACATTATGTTGTTTAATTAATATAGAGACATGTTATGCTTTAATTATACATTTGAGTTTATGTTAAAAGCAAAAATTTGACCCACATTTTCGAGCAAAGATCCAATAAATCCCAAAAGAATTGAGTTTGAGCCCGGGTCCCCACAACAGGTGGTATCAGAGCCATAGATCCTTTAGACTGAGATAGTCAGAACTGATAGAATTTATAGATTGAGGTAGAAGGTAATGAGCGGGGTAGATTGAATTTTCTCCCTTGCATGTGATTGCTAGCATGAGATTTATTTCAATGTTGACTACATTGTGTGTGCTAGCATGATTTATTGCTTTCCCTATTACATGTCATTTGTTATCTGAGTTGATTACAGCATGTAATTACCAAGCCTGAATCAGAACTGAGTCTAGATCAGAGGTATATGATCAGAGGAGGGCTGAGACAGACTGTATAGATTGGGTACTAATCTGTTTGATATTCAGATATACCGCCTCGGAGATTTCCAGAAAGGGGTAGCACTTCGTCTGAACAGATGGATGTATCAGAAGCTCAGTTAGAAGAAAAGATGAAAGAGTTTGAGTTATTACAGCCGCCGATTCTGAGTGGTACTGAGACATCTGAAGATTGTCAGAACTGGTTTGATGATATAGAAATCTTGTTTGATTTGCTTGATTGTACAGATGAACAGAGAGTTAAAATGGTGCCTTACCAGTTACGAGAAGCCGCCAGGAGTTGGTGGATTACCAGTACAAGAATGTGGGCACAGAGAGGTACAGTGATGTCGTGGGAAATATTCAGAACTGAATTCTATCGAAGATTTTTCTCAGCTTCATACCGAGAGGACAAGAAATTAGAGTTTGAGAATTTGAGCCAAGAGCAGCTAAATATTGACGCATATATTGCTAAATTCTCGACTCTAATGCGTTTTGCTCCTCATTTAGTTGGAAATGATGAAGCTATAGTAAATCAATTCATCAGAGGGTTGAATTCAGAGGTAGTTGCATTCATGAATTTGCAACGACCCTACCATTTTGCTGACATCCTGAGTAGAGCGAAGAGAGCGGAAGCGAGTCTGATTAGACAATTGACAAGGTTGTGTGTGAAGCCACCCCAGACACAGCAATCCCCTCTTCGATATGGTCACGGTGGTACGAGTGGGAAGCAAGATGCGCTGAAAACTCGAAAGAAGCCATTTAAGAAGTTGGGAAGTGGTTCCTCTAGCTCCAGTGGTTCTAGCCCGAGTTATGTTGGCGTGTATTGCAGCACTTGCGGAGGAAGACATCCCACGGAGCTATGCCAGGGAGTTACTGGTAGTTGTCGTATCTGTCGACAGTCGGGACACTTTGCGAGAGTTTGTCCTCAAAGAGATTCCCGAAGATTTTAGGGAACAGAATCATCTGATGACACTGATTGTGGAACAGACCCAGATATAGTGACAGGTACTATTCTTTATGATTCTATTGCATATGTATTGATATATACTAATGCATTGCATATGAGTATATCTGATGGAGTAGCATGGAGACATGTTGTATCTGGTTTGGGTCTAGTTGTACTGTAGTATTGATTTCCTAGCTTGTTGAGGAAATGTTGATATCAGAGATTTCTGTATATATATGGTATACTACAGTAAGATGAGAATGAAATAGAGATAGAGATAAATTATGATGTACTTGTGTTTGCTGATTTGAACGCATTATTGATATGTATATGCTGAACAAGTACAAATATATTGTAGAATTGTTCCAGAAATGGTAAGATTCAGACCAGAGAGGACTGATCTGTGGAGATTACCCTAGTAAGGATTCTAGATTTGGAATTCCTTTGATATCTGTATTATATATGACTCGATTAGTACAGAAAGGAGCAGATTGCATCCTTATGTATTCAGTAGATCCACTGAAATCGAGCCCAGAATTGGCAGATTTGCCAATGATGTATGAGTTGGCTGATATTTGTCTAGATAAGATATTAGATTTGCTTGATATCAGAAAGATAGATTTCAGAATTGAATTCAGATCAGATGCTGATTGTTAGTTTAGAATTCAGTACAGAATGATATTGAGTGTACAGAATGATACAAAATGAATTGGAAGAATATTTGAAAGATCATATTAAATATTCTGAGAATTATTATTCTTGTATACAGAAATTGTTCAGATATGTATTTTGTTTGAAACAGATTGTATTCAGAATAAATGATATCTGATGTTAGTATACTGATTGATTTTGAGACAGTTGATATTGTGATCAGTGACGGATCAGATACCGATATCAGAAAGATCAGAAAGTCAGAAATGTCAGAATTGTCAGAAATGTATTATGTCTGATTTGACAGATTATCTTATTCGATTAGTGCTTTATATCTGCAGTGTATTGTTATTGTCCTAAATCAGTATTCGTGATATCTTGTATTGGTTGGGGAGCATATTATATTGGCAGATGATATATAGCAGTTGATCAGAATGGCATGAAGATTTGATTGATTTGTCAGAATCGATAGTATTGTTAGAACTTACAATCCTATATATATTGACTAGATTAGTATAGATTAGTGTTATTCTGAATCAGTATTGATACAGATTTTATGAACCGTTGAGAGTATATACAGTTCAGCTTGTATTAGAGATGAATTCGAGAATTTTAGTAATTCAGAAACGTGATCAGAGTGGTCAGAACAATATTTCGATAATTAGAGCAGAGTATCGGTCAGGAAAACAGATATGTGATTTGGTATTTTGTATTAGACTGATTGTGTTATGATATCAAAATGTTTCAGAATTGTATAACAGAGTTGATATTTATAATAAGAGCCGAATACCAGGTAGGTATTTTTCTTTAAATTTTATTAACTGATTTGTTTCTACCGAATAGTTTGAATCTGAAATTACAGATAGTGTCAGAAATGCATTGTAGTGGATTCAGTGTTCATTTTACTGACTGAGAATGTATGAGATCTGAACAAACAGGTATGATATAGACAGATTAGATCAGTCGTGACAGAATTTGTACAGAAATGTTGGCAGAAATTGTAATGATATATCTGAATTGCTAACAGAAAATACAGAAAGATAGAAATCAGAAGATTTATTACAGATTTAGTATATTTCTGATTCGATATGGGGAGTATATTTTGATGAATTTCTTAATAAGATTTTCCCAATATTTTCCAGATTGTGATATAATATGATTGTAATAGCCGAGCCCAGTGTACGGTACGATTTAAGTTTCGTTTGTTATTTTGGGATATTTGATTAGATGTTCAGAGTTGTATTTTTGGGCTATATTATTGTTAGTTTTATTGTCTTGAGGTGTTAGTTGATGTTGGTTGTTCGTTTCAGAGTGTCGGTTCGATTTTAGTTGCATGGGAATAGTGCTTGGCCGTGACTTGAGTGCACCCGCGCTCTTAACTGGAGTGCCCCCGCGGTGTACTGTGCTGTTTTGGAGTTGGAATGCCGTAGCATCACCGCACCCGCGGTGATGTAGGGACCGCACCCGCGGTAGAGACCGCACCCGCGCTGCTTGCGTCGCCGCACCCGCGCTGTTCGTGTTCCAGAATTTTTGTGGCTGCCGAAACCATTGCGCACCCGCGGTGCTTAGAGGAGTGCACCCGCGGTGAAGGTATGGGAGAGTTTTTAAGCTACTTTTTGGAGTGGTTGGCCATACTTTCCCTTTCTTTCCTCCTCCATTCTCGACATTTCTCTCCATTTCAAGGGTTTTTAGTCATTTCTTTCCTTTCCTATCTTCGATTCAGGCGTTTGTTTGGAATTTCGACTTGAGTTCGACGTTCTCCTTGGTGCTAGGGAGCTTGGGTAAGCTTTTGGTGCGATTCTGTTAAGGTTGTAAATTAAGAGTTGTTTAGGTTGGTTGTTTATGTGGATTTATGGATTATTAAGCTTGTAATCTTGGATATTTAGTTGATATTGGTGTTATTTGTGGATTATTTGTTGTAGGTGGTGATCAAGAGCTAAGTTGAGGTGTTTGTTGTGGTTTGTAAGTGGAATTTCATCCTTTTTGCTCACATGATATTATATGTATTGTGTTTTAAAGATTTTAAAGTGATATTCCCTTCCATTGATCCATTGTTATGTATTGATTTCAGTGATTATCTATTGGAGGTATTGTATACCTCACTATTGTTAAAAGGGAATACAAGAGAAAATATGAGATTGTGAAAGGACGGCCTTAAATGCTATTCAGAGTTTAAATGTTTTCGGATTGATAAATACATAGTCAGAGATTGCATGCAATATTAGATGATCATCGCCTATAGGCTTATATCCCTCAGAGTTATCGGTATTTATATCGATTTGGGATACGAGCACCCCAGAGCAGAGATACTATTGATATCAATCCCCAGAGCAAAAGAGAAATACCATCATATTTTATATGCTATTGCTATGTTATTGATATTCAGAGTTTACAGTTCAGAGTTGATGGTATTTATGATTTCAAAGAGATGTTTTACAGAGTTATTGTTCATTGTTATATAAGAGTTCCACTTGCTGAGATTTATTCTCATTTCAGTTATTTTCATGTGATGCAGATCAGAGTGGTGCCTCGGGACGTTGACTGTAGATCGGGGTCATATGCATACACCGTTGGAAGGAGGATTTTGGCATGATCATAGCAATAATGTTTTGTTTTTGTTATGTCATTTAAATGATTATGTATTTATTTTGTAAAGATATTTAAAGAAATGTATTTTGAAACTCCTTCCGTATATTTTTAAAAGAGAAAATTTTATTTCCGCTGCGTATTTTATTTTAAAAGAGGATCGGGGTGTCACATTTAGTGGTATCAGAGCGGTGTTTTCTTCGGACCAATGCATATGACTTCGTCTACTTTCAACTGTCCGGGTATGTTTTCTTTGCATCTAACTATTGTTATGTATTGATTGGTGTCTTGTGAGCATTGTAGAGTAGAGGATGCCTCCTAAGCGTAAGGCGTCAGAGGGGGAGGATAGTTCGTCCTCGAGAGTTGTCGATGAGTTCGGCAAGTTACTGAAGGAGCAGGCTAAGGTTCACAGTGAGCAGATCCAGCAGTTGCTTAGACTGCAAGGAGCAGGCCAGGGCAGAGGCCAAGGTAGAGGGCAGGTTGCTCCAGCTGCAGTTGGTTCTGATGCTATCTTTTCTGCGTTTAAGAGGATGGATCCACCCGAGTTTCCAGGCAGCTCCGATCCTTTAGCTGCAGTAGAGTGGGTCAAGGCTTTGGAGGCGATTTTTGATCATCTCCACTATGAGGACAGAGATCGTATCAGTTGTGCTGTTTTTATGCTGGTTAAAGTTGCACGTTTGTGGTGGAATGCGACCAAGGTTGGCATTGATGTCTCGGCATTGAAGTGGTCTGAGTTTACTGAGCTTTTCTACGACAAGTACTTTCCTGATGCTTTGCGAGCGAGGAAGGTTACAGAGTTTCTGGAGCTTCGTCAGGGGAGCATGAATGTAGATGAGTATATTCTCAGGTTCGAGGAGGGTTGCCTATTTGCTCCGTACATTGCTACCAGTGATAAAGATAAAGGCGCTCACTTCATTCGAGGCCTTAGAGCGGAGATCAGGCGTGATATCAATATGTCCAAGGCTGTTACTTTCAAGGAGATTGTGTCCAAGGCGTTGCTAGCAGAGCAGGACGAGAAGGATATCGCCAGGGAGAGACAGGCGAGGCACCAGGCTAGTGTTCAGAGAGGCCAGAGTTCAGGTCAGCGTGGCAGAGATCGATTCAAAGGGAAGGGCAAGGTGGATCAGAGTCCTAGGCCACCTTCAGCGCCAGTTGCTCCGTCTGATTCTGAGAGATCCTTGTGTCCCAAGTGTGGCAGACCTCATCGTGGAGAGTGTAGATTTGGCACTCGTTCTTGCTATCGTTGTGGCATGCCAGGCCACATTTCCAGAGATTGTCCTAAGGGAGCTAGCCAGGAGAAGGTGCAGGGTCGTATCTTTTCGATGACTAAGGAAGGTATTAATCGTAATTCTTCTGTAATCTCTAGTTCCATTTTAATTTCAGGCAGAGTAGCTACTACTTTGATTGATACTGGTGCTACTCATTCTTTTATGTCTGAATTGTTTTTGAGATATTTGGGTATAGTTCCTTCTGTTATTCCCCTTCAGCTTAGTGTTGTTTTGCCTTCGGGAGATGTTTTGTGCCCGACCTCCATAGTGTATGCGTGTCCCGTTCGTTTTGTTGATCGAGAGGTCTTTGCTGATTTGATTGTGATCCCGATGGTTGCCTTTGATGTTATTCTTGGCATGGATTGGCTGTCGACCTATCGTGCTGTTATTGATTGCGTTGCTAAGACGGTGACTTTTGCAGATGATGGCCAGGGAGGAGTTCTCGCCAGCTCAGGTACTTCGCTGGTCCTTCCTTTTATTTCGTGTCTTGATGCTGAGAGGCTATTGTGTAGAGGTTGTGATGTTTTTCTGGCATCTGTTGTGGATGTTGATAGACTGATTAAGTTGAATATTGATGATATTGATGTGGTGAGGGAGTTTGCTGATGTGTTTGAGGATGATGTTCCGGGTTTGCCGCCGGATAGAGATGTAGAGTTTGTTATTGATCTTGCTCCAGGTACGGTTCCTATTTCTAAGGCTCCGTATAGGATGGCTCCTACTGAGATGAAAGAGTTGAAGACGCAGTTGCAGGATCTTCTAGATAAGGGTTTTATTCGTCCGAGTTCTTCGCCTTGGGGAGCTCCGGTTCTATTTGTTAAGAAGAAGGATGGTTCTTTGCGTCTGTGTGTCGACTATAGGGAGCTTAACAAAGTGACGATCAAGAACAAGTATCCGTTGCCACGGATTGATGATTTGTTTGACCAACTCCAGGGTGCCACTGTTTTCTCGAAGATTGATCTTCGGTCTGGCTACTATCAGTTGAAGGTTAGGGAGTCTGATATCCCTAAGACGGCATTCCGGACCAGGTATGGTAACTATGAGTTTCTCGTGATGTCTTTTGGTTTGACCAATGCCCCTTCTGTCTTCATGGACCTGATGAACCGTGTGTTCAAGTCTTATTTGGATAGCTTTGTCATTGTTTTTATCGATGATATTTTGATCTATTCTAAGACCAGAGAGCTTCATTCAGAGCATCTCAGAGTTGTGCTCCAGTTGTTGAGAGAGCGGAGGTTGTTTGCCAAGTTGAAGAAGTGTGAGTTTTGGTTGGATCAGATTTCTTTTCTAGGCCATGTCGTTTCGAGGGATGGCATTGCTGTTGATCCGATGAAGATAGAGGCGATTCAGAAGTGGCCTATTCCTACGACTGTTTCTGAGGTACGCAGTTTCCTTGGTTTGGCGGGTTATTATCGTCGTTTCATTTCAAACTTTTCCAAGATTTCCCTGCCATTGTCCAATTTGACAAGGAAGACTGTGAAGTTCGAGTGGTCTATAGATTGCCAGAGCGCATTTCAGGAGTTGAAGGATAGATTGACGTCAGCTCCTATTCTCGCATTGCCCAGTGGTTCAGAGGATTTTGTGGTCTATACCGATGCGTCGAAGAAGGGTCTCGGGGCAGTGTTGATGCAGAGAGGTAAGGTCATTGCCTATGCTTCTCGCCAGTTGAAGGATTATGAGAAGAATTATCCGACGCATGATTTAGAGTTGGCAGCTGTGGTTTTCGCCCTGAAGATTTGGAGACACTACTTGTATGGCGAAAAGTGTGAGATTTTCACAGACCACAAGAGTTTGAAGTATCTGTTTTCTCAGAGAGAGCTCAATATGCGGCAGAGGAGGTGGTTAGAGCTGGTCAAAGATTACGATGTGACTATCAGTTATCACCCAGGGAAGGCGAATGTTGTGGCTGATGCTTTGAGTCGTAAGTCGAGTGCTTCATTGAATTCTTTGATTCAGAGACCGTTGCTGATGGATTTGCAGAGAGAGGAGATTGATCTGGTGATTCCAGGCACCATTGCTCGTCTTTCAGCGTTGGTTATTCGATCTTCATTGACGGACAGGATTCGTAGAGAGCAGTCGACTGATGTTCAGTTGACAGAGTTGAGAGATAGAGCAGAGATTAGAGGTAATTCAGAGTTTGCCTTGAATGGTGATGGTTTGGTGACTTTCAGAGGTCGTATTTGTGTTCCTGTTGGCGATGATATTCGTAGAGATATTCTGACAGAGGCTCATACCGCGCCGTATTCGATTCATCCAGGCAGTACGAAGATGTATCAGGATCTTCGTCGACTCTACTGGTGGCCAGGTATGAAGAAGGATGTTGCCGTGTTCATTTCTCAGTGCCTTACTTGTCAGCAGGTGAAGATTGAGCACCAGAGACCTGCTGGGACATTGTTGTCATTGCCGATTCCTCAGTGGAAGTGGGAGCATATTACGATGGATTTCGTGACTGGTCTTCCCAGAGTGCAGAGAGGTTTCAATTCTATTTGGGTTATCGTTGATCGATTGACTAAGTCAGCGCACTTTCTTCCAGTCAAGACGACGTATTCGATGAACCAGTATGCCGAGGACTACATAGCAGAGATTGTCAGACTTCATGGTGTCCCTGTGTCGATCGTGTCTGATCGTGACCCTAGATTTACTTCAGAGTTTTGGAAGAGTTTGCACAGAGCTATGGGTTCGCGGTTAGCGTTCAGTACAGCCTATCATCCTCAGAGCGATGGTCAGTCAGAGAGAGTCATTCAGATTCTTGAGGATATGCTCAGAGCTTGTACTATAGACTTTCCAGGTAGCTGGGATTCTTTGTTGCCTTTGGTTGAGTTCACTTATAATAATAGCTACCAGGCGACGATTGGCATGGCACCGTATGAGGCACTTTATGGCAGGAAGTGCAGATCTCCCTTGTATTGGGACGAGGTTGGTGAGAGGAAGATGTTGGGACCAGAGTTGGTCCAGCAGACTGCCGATGTTGTTGCTGTTATCAGAGAAAGGATGAAGACTGCCCAGTCCAGACAGAAGAGCTATGCAGATGTTCGTCGTAGGCCTTTGCAGTTCGAGGTTGGCGATCACGTGTTTCTGAAGATAGCACCTCTCAAGGGTGTGATGCGATTTGGCAAGAAGGGCAAGTTGAGTCCTAGATTTATTGGTCCATTTGAGATATTGGACAGAGTTGGCGATCGAGCCTACAGATTAGCCCTACCTCCAGATCTTGACAGAGTCCATAATGTTTTTCACGTATCGATGCTCAGGAAGTATGTTGCAGATCCTTCCCATGTTCTTCGCCATGAGCCATTGGACTTGACGCCGAATTTGACGTATCAAGAGATTCCGATTCAGATTCTGGATCGCACAGTTAGAGTGTTGAGGAACAAAGAGATCGGCATTGTCAAAGTTCTTTGGAGGAACCATTTGTTAGAAGAGGCTACGTGGGAACCAGAGGAGGAGATAAGAGAGAAGTATCCTGAGTTGTTCGTGCCGTGACGTCAATTTCGCGGACGAAATTCCCTTAAGGGGGGGAGATTGTAATAGCCGAGCCCGGTGTACGGTACGATTTAAGTTTCGTTTGTTATTTTGGGATATTTGATTAGATGTTCAGAGTTGTATTTTTGGGCTATAGTATTGTTAGTTTTATTGTCTTGAGGTGTTAGTTGATGTTGGTTGTTCGTTTCAGAGTGTCGGTTCGATTTTAGTTGCATGGGAATAGTGCTTGGCCGTGACTTGAGTGCACCCGCGCTCTTAACTGGAGTGCCCCCGCGGTGTACTGTGCTGTTTTGGAGTTGGAATGCCGTAGCATCACCGCACCCGCGGTGATGTAGGGACCGCACCCACGGTAGAGACCGCACCCGCGCTGCTTGCGTCGCCGCACCCGCGCTGTTCGTGTTCCAGAATTTTTGTGGCTGCCGAAACCATTGCGCACCCGCGGTGCTTAGAGGAGTGCACCCGCGGTGAAGGTATGGGCGAGTTTTTAAGCTACTTTTTGGAGTGGTTGGCCATACTTTCCCTTTCTTTTCTCCTCCATTCTCGACATTTCTCTCCATTTCAAGGGTTTTTAGTCATTTCTTTCCTTTCCTATCTTCGATTCAGGCAGTTTGTTTGGAATTTCGACTTGAGTTCGACGTTCTCCTTGGTGCTAGGAAGCTTGGGTAAGCTTTTGGTGCGATTCTGTTAAGGTTGTAAATTAAGAGTTGTTTAGGTTGGTTGTTTATGTGGATTTATGGATTATTTAGCTTGTAATCTTGGATATTTAGTTGATATTGGTGTTATTTGTGGATTATTTGTTGTAGGTGGTGATCAAGAGCTAAGTTGAGGTGTTTGTTGTGGTTTGTAAGTGGAATTTCATCCTTTTTGCTCACATGATATTATATGTATTGTGTTTTAAAGATTTTAAAGTGATATTCTCTTCCATTGATCCATTGTTATGTATTGATTTCAGTGATTATCTATTGGAGGTATTGTATACCTCACTATTGTTAAAAGGGAATACAAGAGAAAATATGAGATTGTGAAAGGACGGCCTTAAATGCTATTCAGAGTTTAAATGTTTTCGGATTGATAAATACATAGTCAGAGATTGCATGCAATATTAGATGATCATCGCCTATAGGCTTATATCCCTCAGAGTTATCGGTATTTATATCGATTTGGGATACGAGCACCCCAGAGCAGAGATACTATTGATATCAATCCCCAGAGCAAAAGAGAAATACCAATCATATTTTATATGCTATTGCTATGTTATTGATATTCAGAGTTTACAGTTCAGAGTTGATGGTATTTATGATTTCAAAGAGATGTTTTACAGAGTTATTGTTCATTGTTATATAAGAGTTCCACTTGCTGAGATTTATTCTCATTTCAGTTATTTTCATGTGATGCAGATCAGAGTGGTGCCTCGGGACGTTGACTGTAGATCGGGGTCATATGCATACACCGTTGGAAGGAGGATTTTGGCATGATCATAGGAATAATGTTTTGTTTTTGTTATGTCATTTAAATGATCATGTATTTATTTTGTAAAGATATTTAAAGAAATGTATTTTGAAACTCCTTCCGTATATTTTTAAAAGAGAAAATTTTGTTTCCGCTGCGTATTTTATTTTAAAAGAGGATCGAGGTGTCACAATGATTATGATTGACAGACTGTTCAATCTATATCTATTAGTTTGTACAAGATGATGTACAAACAGAACCAAATGACACAGATTGTTGTCAGAACATAGTCAGAGTGACTAGAATATAGAAGTAGATTATATCAGATGGTGATTTTGATTGAGATAGCAATTATAACAGATCATACCATAAGTTATTTTGCAGATTATTTACAGATTGACAGACAGTCAGAATATACTATCCAGATATTGGAAGATATTCAGAGAACTGAGGTGCTGGATGTTAGCACGAGATGAGAGTTCATATTGTCATTATATGAATTATGGTATAATTATAACTATCAGATTATCAGATGGGTAATGAGATAGTTACAGACAAGATATTATACAGTGAATACTACAGAATTCTCTTGCAGAGCAGGCAGAAAAGAATGAATATAGTTCAGAATGGACAGACTAAAGCAACCAACGTCGGATGATGATGATTGGTAATTGAGACTAAAGATTGTATATGTCGTGAGCTATAGATCGGTATATACGGATGTTGTATAGCCAGTAATGCGAGAAGTATTATGACCTTATACTTAGTAAATTCTTATTCCAGACCGGAATCAGACATTTGAGTTTTGATTTAACTCTGGTATGCATTTTCTATGTTATCTCCGAAGTGATTGTTTATGAGTTCGGGGACGAACTCAGATCTAAGAAGGGGAGAAATGTAATGCCCGAGAATTATTGAATTGATAAATCAAGATTATCAATCTTCATTAACGAGAGACTCGGAAGATATGAGAATGCATGACATGCAATGAGGGAAGAAAGATTTGAGAAACCAGGTGTTGCATGATCAGAAAACTAGAATTTAGAAGTTTGCACAACCGCACCCGCGGTGCTAGCACGACCGCCCCCGCGGTGTGTGTGCAGAAAATGTAGTGCAAAGCCCGTAGCCACACCGCACCTTCGGTATTAGATGGAGCGCACCCGCGCTGAGGACACCGCACCCGCGGTCTTGTAGGCAGCGCACCCGCGGTCTTTGCTTCGAACATTTTGGATATAGATCACCGCTTGAGCGCACCCGCGCTGCTACGCTCACCGCACCCGCGGTCATGCGTGTTGCATGAGAAATGATGCCACGTTTCAGACTTTTCATGCAGTATATATATAGATGTTTGACACGCGAATTCATCAGAAATTCAGAAAGAGGCGAGGCTTTTGAGAGAAAAATCCTTACGCCTTTTAGATTTAAGATTTCGAAGAATCCGTGTATCAGAATTCGGATCTGAACGCAGCAGCGTGTTCCTCTCGACACGAGCTACATAAGGACGTAAGTTTTGTCACGTTTAGACAAGATTTGAATTTATGATATTGTCAGAATTGTATATGAATCAGATATGACGTTTCTGCTACCGTAAATATTGTATAATCGAAGTCAGACTGAAGAACAGATTGTTTCTGTAGTTGTTATGAATTTCAGAGTTGAGTTGAATGAGATTTCATGTCAGATTTGTATTGTTATTGAGATTATGACTGATATTGTTATTGATTACGAAGTTTGATATTATACCTGTGATGTTTAGACTGACGGGGTTATCGAGACAGTATTGTTATGCCGTTGAAATATCAGTTAAATTAGATTGTTCAGATTCAGATATGAATTCGATTATATTGTGATATCATTGATATGAGTCAGATTGAATAGTGTTCAGATATTGATCAGAGTATGTACGGAATTGAGTATTGATCAGAACTGATTGTGAATTGAGTTAGTCATTGATACTATGTATTCGATATTGTCTTTTCAGATTGGATATGAACAGATTTGACTTCGAGACTTCGTCTTCGTCAGATCGGGACGACAAAGGTATAATTCATGTGATATCTGGGAAAATATAACTCAAATCAGATCTCATTTGAGTTTCCCAATAAAATCACATACTTGATTATTGTTTATCTGTTGATATAATTGTGATTTGTTTATAGACTTTATATTCAAATCCTTTGAAATGAACATGCTTTGTTTACAGATTGTTATACATTGCATTTGAGATAGGAAAGTTTGACAGATAGTCAGACTTCTAGACGTTCGGTGTATCGTTACATAGGAGCAGACACCCTCCTATTGTAGATTATTCGATACAGATATGACCGACGTCTAGGAGTAAGACGTACGTCACCCCGATTGGGAGGGTAGGTGACAGACAGTGACGTCTTATTCACCTCGGGATCCCTAGAGATATAGTTGAGTCGAGTCTAGACATGATTTGACTAGAACTGCATGTGGTTATGAATGTGGTTTCATAGACTATGAAACCCATGTTTATTGCTTTCAGTCATGACAGCATGTTTATATGACTTGATTTAAATTGCATGTGTATCTGAATTGGGTTGCATGCTTATTTTGATTTGATTTCATAGATTATGAAATCTATTACTTTTGAATATGTTCATGATAGTATGTTTTATGATTTAGATTGTTTCTGTACATGCTTACCATGTTTTATACTGGGATTTGTTCTCACCGGAGTTATCCGGCTGTTGTCGTGTCTGTATGTGTGCATGGCAACAGGTGGGGCAGGATCTGGCTCTCGAGCTAGATGAGAGATTGATGATAGCGTGGAGATCTCGGGCGTTGAAGATTTCTAGTGTTTACTTATTGGACTTGTACTACTGATATTTGTAGTTGGTATTTAAACACTAGCGTATGATTGTACTAGACAGACTTGTAGGTACATTATGTTGTTTAATTAATATAGAGACATGTTATGCTTTAATTATACATTTGAGTTTATGTTAAAAGCAAAAATTTGACCCACATTTTCGAGCAAAGATCCAATAAATCCCAAAAGAATTGAGTTAGAGCCCGGGTCCCCACAATCCAAGTTCTTTTTAAGAATAGCACGCAAAAGTGTTCCCTGAGTTCTATTGACAACTTCAGTTTGTCCATCCGTTTGAGGATGACAAGTAGTAGAAAACAACAAATTTTTGCTAAGTTTAGCCCATAAAGTCTTCCAATAGTAACTAAAGAATTTAACATCGCGACCAGAAACAATAGTCCTAAGGATGCCATGCAACCTAACGACTTCTCTAAAGAACAAATCTGCAATGTTTGAAGCATCATCGGTTTTATGACAAGCTTTAAAATGTGCCATCTTAGAGAATCTATCCACAACAACAAAAATAGAATCCCTCCCCTTCTTTGTCTTAGGCGACCCCAAAATAAAGTCCATAGAAATGTCAATCCAAGTTCTTTTTAAGAATAGCACGCAAAGGTGTTCCCAAAGTTCTATTGACAACTTAAGTTTGTCCATCCGTTTGAGGATGACAAGTAGTAGAAAACAACAATTTTGTGCCAAGTTTAGCCCATAAAGTCTTCAAAAAGTAACTCAAGAATTTAACATAGCGACCAGAAACAATAGTCCTAGGCACGCCATGCAACCTAACGACTTCTCTAAAGAACATATCCGCAATTTTTGAAGCATCATCGGTTTTATGACAAGCTATAAAATGTGCCATCTTAGAGAATCTATCCACAACGACAAAAATAGAATCCCTCCCTTTCTTAGTCCTAGGCAACCCCAAAATAAAGTCCATAGAAATGTCAATCCAAGTTCTTTTTAAGAATATCACGCAAAAGTGTTCCCAAAGTTCTACTGACAACTTCAGTTTGTCCATCCGTTTGAGGATGACAAGTAGTAGAAAACAACAATTTGGTGCCAAGTTTAGCCCATAAAGTCTTCCAATAGTAACTAAAGAATTTAACATCGTGACCAGAAACAATAGTCCTAGGCATGCCATGCAACCTAACGACTTCTCTAAAGAACAAATCTGCAATGTTTGAAGCATCATAGGTTTTATGACAAGCTATAAAATGTGCCATCTTAGAGAATCTATCCACAACAACAAAAATAGAATCCCTCCCCTTCTTTGTCTTAGGCGACCCCAAAATAAAGTTCATTGAAATATCAATCGAAGTTCTTTTTAAGAATAGCACGCAAAGGTTTTCCCAAAGTTCTATTGACAACTTAAGTTTGTCCATCCGTTTGAAGATGACAAGTAGTAGAAAACAACAATTTTGTGCCAAGTGTAGCCCATAAAGTCTTCCAAAAGTAACTCAAGAATTTAACATCGCGACCAGAAACAATAGTCCTAGGCACTCCAAGCAACCTAACGACTTCTCTAAAGAACAAATACGCAATGTTTGAAGCATCATCGGTTTTATGACAAGCTATAAAATGTGCCATCTTAGAGAATCTATCCACAACAACAAAAATAGAATCCCTCCCCTTCTTAGTCCTAGGCCACCCCAAAATAAAGTCCATAGAAATGTCAATCCAAGTTCTTTTTAAGAATAACACAGAAATGTGTTCCCAAAGTTTTATTGACAACTTCAGTTTGTCTATCCGTTTGAGGATGACAAGTAGTAGAAAACAACAATTTTGTGCCAAGTTTAGCCCATAAAGTCTTCCAAAAGTAACTCAAGAATTTAACATCGCGACCAGAAACAAAAGTCCTAGGCACTGCCATGCAACCTAACGACTTCTCTAAAGAACAAATCCGCAATGTTTGAAGCATCATCGGTTTTATGACAAGCTATAAAATGTGCCATCTTAGAGAATCTATCCACAACAACAAAAATAGAATCCCTCCCCTTCTTAGTCCTAGGCGACCGCAAATCAAAGTCCATAGAAATGTCAATCCAAGTTCTTTTTAAGAATAGCACGCAAAGGTGTTCCCAAAGTTTTATTGACAACTTCAGTTTGTCCATTCCGTTTGAGGATGACAAGTAGTAGAAAACAACAATTTGTGCCAAGTTTAGCCCATAAAGTCTTCCAAAAGTAACTCAAGAATTTAACATCGCGATCAGAAACAATAGTCCTAGGCACTGCCATGCAACCTAAAGACTTCTCTAAAGAACAATCCGCAATGTTTGAAGCATCATCTGTTTTATGACAAGCTATAAAATGTGCAATCTTAGAGAATCTATCCACAACAACAAAAATAGAATCCCTCCCCTTCTTAGTCCTAGGCGACCCCAAAATAAAGTCCATAGAAATGTCAATCCAAGTTCTTTTTAAGAATAGCACGCAAAAGTGTTCCCAAAGTTCTATTGACAACTTCAGTTTGTCCATCCGTTTGAGGATGACAAGTAGTAGAAAACAACAATTTTTTGCCAAGTTTAGCCCATAAAGTCTTCCAAAAGTAACTAAAGAATTTAACATCGCGACCAGAAACAATAGTCCTAGGCATGCCATGCAACCTAACGACTTCTCTAAAGAACAAATCCGCATTGTATGAAGCATCATCGGTTTTACGACAAGCTATAAAATGTGCCATCTTAGAGAATCTATCCACAACAACAAAAATAGAATCCCTCCCCTTATTTAGTCCTAGGCAACCCCGAAATAAAGTCCATAGAAATAGTCAATCAAGTTCTTTTTAAGAATAGCACGCAAAGTGTTCCCAAAGTTCTATTGACAACTTCAGTTTGTCCATCCGTTTGAGGATGACAAGTAGTAGAAAACAACAATTTTGTGCCAAGTTTAGCCCATAAAGTCTTCCAAAAGTAACTCAAGAATTTAACATCGCGACCAGAAACAATAGTCCTAGGCATGCCATGCAACCTAACGACTTCTCTAAAGAACAAATCCGCAATGTTTGAAGCATCATCGGTTTTATGACAAGCTATAAAATGTGCCATCTTAGAGAATCTATCCACAACAACAAAAATAGAATCCCTCCCCTTCTTAGTCCTAGGCCACACCCCAAAATAAAGTCCATAGAAATGTCAATCCAAGTTCTTTTTAAGAATAGCACGCAAAAGTGTTCCCAAAGTTTTATTGACAACTTCAGTTTGTCCATCCGTTTGAGGATGACAAGTAGTAGAAAACAACAATTTTGTGCCAAGTTTAGCCCATAAAGTCTTCCAAAAGTAACTAAAGAATTTAACATCGCGACCAGAAACAATAGTCCTAGGCATGCCATGCAACCTAACGACTTCTCTAAAGAACAAATCCGCAATGTTTGAAGCATCATCGGTTTTATGACAAGCTATAAAATGTGCCATCTTAGAGAATCTATCCACAACAACAAAAATAGAATCCCTCCCCTTCTTAGTCCTAGGCAACCCCAAAATAAAGTCCATAGAAATGTCAATCCAAGTTCTTTTTAAGAATAGCACGCAAAAGTGTTCCCAAAGTTCTATTGACAACTTCAGTTTGTCCATCCGTTTGAGGATGACAAGTAGTAGAAAACAACAATTTTTTGCCAAGTTTAGCCCATAAAGTCTTCCAATAGTAACTAAAGAATTTAACATCGCGACCAGAAACAATAGTCCTAGGCATGCCATGCAACCTAACGACTTCTCTAAAGAACAAATCTGCAATGTTTGAAGCATCATCGGTTTTATGACAAGCTATAAAATGTGCCATCTTAGAGAATCTATCCACAACAACAAAAATAGAATCCCTCCCCTTCTTTGTCTTAGGCGACCCCAAAATAAAGTTCATAGAAATGTCAATCGAAGTTCTTTTTAAGAATAGCACGCAAAGGTGTTCCCAAAGTTCTATTGACAACTTAAGTTTGTCCATCCATTTGAGGATGACAAGTAGTAGAAAACAACAATTTTGTGCCAAGTTTAGCCCATAAAGTCTTCCAAAAGTAACTCAAGAATTTAACATCGCGACCAGAAACAATAGTACTAGGCACTCCATGCAACCTAACGACTTCTCTAAAGAACAAATCCGCAATGTTTGAAGCATCATCGGTTTTATGACAAGCTATAAAATGTGCCATATTAGAGAATCTATCCACAACAACAAAAATAGAATCCCTCCCCTTCTTAGTCCTAGGCGACCTCAAAATAAACTCCATAGATGTAATGCCCGAAATTTGATCATTTTAATCAGGTGTTGATTAATTGGCATGATTAACGTTATAAGAACTCAAATGAACCGATACGACAAGGCCGGGCGTCGTTGCACTTGTTAGCCAAGTATTTGGGGCAGAAACTTCGGCGCTCGAGCGGTAGAAAAGCACCGCCCGAGCGCCAATGTATTGCAAGTTATTGCTCGGACAAAAGGTTCGGCGCCCGGGCGGTAGATTTCGACCGCCCGAGCGCCAAGGGCGCGTCTTGAAAATTCTGGACAGAAGGTACCGCGCTCGAGCGGTAGATTTGCACCGCTCGAGCGCCACCCGGAAATCATGAAAGGTAGCCACGTTTCTTCAGACATGCAGCGTTAGTATATATATATACATTACACGCCTAAATCCCTCAGAAATCATAAACGAAGATCGAGAAAAGGGTTCAGAATAAGAGTTGAAAATCCTTACACCTTTTGTGCGAAATCCGCCCGTCTGATTTTGAATCCGACTTCAGTACTGTGTTCTTATCAACGCAGGCTACAACTGGACGTAAGTTTTGTTACGTTTAGACATGATTTGAATTTATAATATTGTCAGAATTGAATATGATTCAGATATGATGTTTCTACTACCGTAGACATCATAGAATTGAAGTTAGATTAAAGAACAAACTGTTCCTGTAATTGTTATGATTTTCGAAAGATATTGACTGAGATTTTATATCAGAATTGTGTTAATATTCAGAGTATGAATTAGGTGGGCACAGATTATGAGTTCAGTGTTATATTTGTGATGTTCAGAGTGACGGGGTTATTCAGATTGTATTGTTATGCCGTCGGAACATCAGTTGAGTTAGATTGATCAGATTCAGACATGATTTCGATTAGATTGTGATATTATTGATATGACTCAGATTGTATTTTGTTCAGACATTGATCAGATTGTATACTGAATTGAGTATTGATCAGAACAGATTGTATATTGAGTTATTCACTGATACAGCGTATTCAATATTGTCATTTCAGATTCATGATGGACAGATTTGAATACAGGTCTTCGTCATCGTCAGACCGGGACGACAAAGGTATAATTCATGTGATATTCGGGAAGCATAACTCAAATTAGATTAATTTGAGTTTCCCAATAAAATCACATACGAGATTATTGTGTATATTATGCTTTGTTACAGATTGTTATACATTGCATTTTAAGATATTTATGCTTTGTGTACAGATTGTAATACATTGCATTTAAGATAGGGAAAGTCTTGACAGCTCAGTCAGACTTCTAGACGTTCGGTGTATCGTACATAGGAGCAGACACCCTCCGATTGTAGCGCCACGATACAGCCATGGCCGAAGTCTAGGAATAAGACGTACAGTTACCACGATCGGTTGAGTAGGTAACAGCCATTGACGTCTTATTCATCACGGGATCCCTAGAGTTATAGTTGAGTCGAGTCTAGACATGATTTGACTAGAACTGCATGTGTTTAGAAATGTGGTTTCATAGAGTATGAAACCCATGTTTATTGCTTTCAGACATGATAGCCTGTGTTATATGATTTGATATAGATTGCATGTTTATCTGAACTGAGTTGCATGCTTATTTTGAGTAGATTTCATAGATTATGAAATCTATTGCTTTGAATATATTCATGATAGCATGTTTTATGATTTAGATTGTTTATATACATGCTTACCATGTTTTATACTGGGATTTATTCTCACCGGAGTTATCCGGCTGTTGTCTTGTTTTGTATGTGTGCATGACAACAGGTGGGACAGGATCAGGGTCGAGATGACGACGAGAGAAGACGAGTTTAGCGTGGTGATTCCGGACTTGGATAGATTTGGTTTATTACTTGAACTTAGTAACTAAACCTTAGACGTAGATTGTATAGTATTGTACTTTTCTACTGAATTGTAGTTGTTATACAGATATGTATATTATTTAGATTCCATTACCTTCCGCATTTACATTTTAAAAAGAAAAATTTTTAGACCCTGTTTATCAGCATTGATAATTAAATCCCAATAATGAGTAAGAAGATGATTAACGTCCGGGTCCCCACAACAGGTGGTATCAGAGCGATAGATCCTTTAGATTGAGATAGTCAAAACTGATAGATCTTTTAGATTGAGTTCGACTGAGATAGAAGAGAATGAGCGGGGTAGATTGAATTTTCCTTCCTTGCATGTGATTGCTAGCATGAGATTTATTTCAATGTTGACTACATTGTGTGTGCTAGCATGATTTATTGCTTTCCCTATTACATGTTGTTTGTTATCTGAGATGATCGCAGCATGTAATGTCACACCCTTACTCTATACTTAGCATGATTACCATAATCAAAATAAGGTTTGAATCAAACAAGAGGCATCACTTTGACGGTTTATAAAATTTTGGCATGATGTCCCTATATTTTGTATAAGCCAAAAACTCAACTCAAGCAACAACCTCAAGCATATTCTCATATAAAAACACACTTTGTATCATCATTCATAACATGGAACTTGTTTCAAACCCTCATATAAAATTTACTACAGTACATATGCGGAAGCTATACAATAAGAAGTCCCGGTTCTTGTCGAGGTAGGGCACGTCACTAGCATCCATTGGCGAACCGGCATCCTACGCATCTTCACTACCGGATCCTGTAATACATGAGCTACGTGAGTTTATAAACTCAATAAGTTGGCACTTGTACGTATCAATATGCATCGAAGGAACATACATATCAAGTCGTGATCAACAATGAATCTCAAAAACGTGTCATACCGTAGCATATATTCAATGTTCATTTTTGTACTTGAGCCTCATTAGTTGACCTGTAATACTGTGCTTGCTTTATTATATAGCTACTACTGTGTTGGACGTCAGGGAGCAACCTTTGGCAACCCCACGCCCCATGAACATATATTGGCCAATAGCTTTGGTGGACTTAAAACCACCCATGATGTCAACAAGCTCTATATCATGTAAATCAATCCTTTTCTTTTCATGTTCATGTTCTTGTTCATGACATAGCACCCATCATCAATATTCATGAGTTCCTTACATATTTAATACATAACAATGGAATATGGTGCTATGTTTTTATCAATAAACATACTAACAAAGTACATATATCAATAGACAATGAGATGCATTTGAAATTCATAATATTACTCATGTATTACTTCAAGAACATGCCAACTTACAGTCCAAGCTTAAGAACACTGGTTTGATACGGTGTTTCTCGCTCCTATGCTGTCAAACATAACAATAATTCAATCACTATATCTATACTAGGTGAAGTTTGCTCCTCTACCTTTATAATAATCAAAAGAGATGAAAACTTACACCTTTAGGAAGCTCTTGGGATGAAGAACAAAGTTCTAACTTCAATTCTATGAAAAGAATGAAGAAGAAAGCATTTGGAAGAAATTCTCTAAGTTTTGTTTCGAGTTCATGCTGTTAGAGAGGTTGAGGATGGTGGAAAGTGCTTAGAAAACCCGATACTTATCTTTTTATACAGCAGGTTCGCTAGGGCGGACGCTTTTTACCGCTAGGGCGAGTAAATCTCGGTCCTACACATTTTGTTTCTGCACAGGTTCGCTAGGGCGGACACTTTTGACCGCTAGGGCGAGCAAGTTTCGGCCCTATACATTTTATTCCTGCACAGGCTCGCTAGGGCGGACATTTTTGACCGCTAGGGCGAGCCAGTTTCGGCTCTGCACACTGATTCATCAGAAATCGCTCCAGAAACGGCTCTTCCCTTCATAATCTGGAAAGGTTGTAAACTACAAAGTTGTAGCCCTATGTCTTGGCTTTAAGCTCTCCAAATTTCAGGTCATTTGGAGGTCTGAGTAAAAAGTTATGCCCATTCTCCTAACATGTGTCAGTGAAGGAATGATGGTATACACGACACATTTCGGGGCACTTTTGGCTTGTCTTCCACAATGATTTGGACAAAACTCAAAACTTGAAAGTTGTAGCATTAAATCTTAGCTTTCTAATGGTTATGGCCTCACTCAATTTGGATCAATATTCAAATCATTATGCTAAAACCCGTACGAACTACCATATCTACATCTCATTTCCTACAACTTCTATTACACTATTTCTATGTACACCTCTTACTATCACTATTTTAACACATATTCATTCTCAATGCACCATAAACAATATAAAAGTCATGTTCAATCCCAATATCAATACATCAATCAATATGAAAAACATAATGAGCTAATTAGCTATCTAATAATGACATAAACGTATTACTAATCATTTGTACGAGTAACCGGGCATTACAATTCTCCCCTCCTTCAACGAATTTCGTCCTCGAAATTTGACGTACCATATAGTTCAGGATATCTCTGTTGAATCTCGTCTTCTCGTTCCCAAGTTGCTTCTTCGATTGCATGATTTCGCCATAACAGTTTCACCAAGGGTATTTCTTTGCCTCGTAACACTTTTGATTTCCTATCGAGGATTTGGACTGGTCGTTCTTCATACGAGAGATTCGATGCAAGCTCCAATGGTTCGTAATGAAGAACGTGAGAAGGATTGGCCAAATACTTTCGTAGCAAGGAAACGTGAAACACATTGTGAACATTTGACAAGTTCGGAGGTAAAGCAACTCGGTAGGCTCTGTCTCCTATTCTTTCTAAGATTTCGAATGGACCGATATATCTTGGACTCAATTTTCCCTTCTTACCAAAACGCAAAATGCCCTTCAATGGTGATATCTTTACAAATACATGGTCACCACCCTGAAATTCCAATCGACGACGTCGCACATCAGCATAGCTTTTCTGTCGACTCTGGGCAGTGTGCATTCTTTCTCTGATCTGGGTTACCAATTCAGCTGTCTGTTGTACCAATTCAGGGCCTAACAATTTCCTTTCTCCTATTTCATCCCAATGTACTGGAGATCGACATTTTCTACCATATAATGCAGTATATGGTGCCATTCCAATGCTTGACTGATAGCTATTGTTATATGTAAACTCAGCCAACGGTAGTTTACTGTCCCAACTACCTGGGAAGTCAATAGTACATGCCCTCAACATATCTTCTAAGATCTGATTTACTCGTTCTGATTGTCCATCAGTTTGAGGGTGGAATGCTGTGCTGAATGACAATCGAGTTCCCATAGCATGATGCAAGCTTTTCCAAAATGCAGATGTAAATTTTGGATCTCTATCTGATACAATGGACACTGGGATGCCATGAAGCCTCACTATCTCCTTGATGTATTCTTCAGCATATTGATTCATCGTGTATGTAGTCTTCACCGGAAGAAAGTGAGCTGATTTTGTAAGTCGATCCACAATAACCCATATAGCATTGAATCCTCTTTGTGTTCTTGGCAAACCAAGAATGAAATCCATCGTGATGTGTTCCCATTTCCACTCAGGAATGGGTAGCGGTTTCAGGAGCCCTGCTGGTCTTTGATGTTCAATCTTGACCTGTTGACAAGTTAGACATTGTGCAACAAATTGAGCAATGTCCTTTTTCATACCTGGCCACCAAAATAATGGTTTCAAATCCTTGTACATTTTCGTGCTTCCTGGATGGATCGAATATGGAGTAGCATGAGCATCAATAAGAATATCAGTTCTGATTGTTCCTTGCTTTGGCACACACAATCTACTACGATATGTCCAAATTCCTTTCTCATTCAATTCAAAGTTCGAATGTCCTTTTGCTTCATCTCGCTGCCTCAATTGTTGTAATTCACTGTCTATACTTTGTTCGGCCTTGATTCTATCTGCAAGTGTTGGTCGTACCATGAGAGATGATAACTGAATTGCAGCTCCCTTTGGAATAACATCAAGCTTCAAGTTCTGCAAATCCCATAAAATCTGCTCTTGTACTTGCATTGCAGCAATAGAACTGGACTTTCGACTTAACGCATCTGCAACAACATTGGCTTTACCTGGATGATAATTAATAACACAATCATAATCTTTCACCAATTCCAACCAACGTCGTTGTCGCATATTTAATTCTTTTTGCGTGAATAAATATTTCAAACTCTTGTGGTCCGTATATATTTCACACCGTTCACCATACAGATAATGGCGCCATATTTTCAATGCAAATACCACTGCTGCCAGTTCTAAATCATGTGTGGGATAGTTCTTTTCATATTCTTTCAATTGCCTAGAGGCATAAGCAATCACCTTCCCGTGCTGCATCAAGACTGCTCCTAAACCTTGTTTCGAAGCATCACTGTACACAACAAAATCTCCTGATCCTTCTGGAATAGCAAGGACCGGTGCTGATGTCAATTTTGCCTTTAACTCTTGAAAACTGCGATCACATGCTTCGTCCCACACAAATTTCACATTCTTTCGAGTTAAAGCAGTCAAAGGCAATGCTATCTTAGAAAATCCCGCTATAAACCGACGGTAATAACCAGCTAGCCCAAGAAAACTACGTACCTCGGTAACAGTGGTAGGTCGTAGCCAGTTATTAACAGCTTCAATCTTACTTGGATCCACTGATATGCCTTCTTTTGAAATGATATGACCCAAGAATGATACTTGTTCAAGCCAAAATTCACATTTCTTCCATTTGGCATATAAATGTTTATCTTTCAAAGTTTGCAAAACTAATTGCAAATGTTCCCGATGCTCCTCTATAGTTCGTGAGTAGATGAGAATATCATCTATAAACACAATCACGAACTTGTCTAGAAATGGCTTAAAAATTCTATTCATTAAATCCATAAAAGCTGCTGGTGCATTTGTTAGTCCAAATGGCATTACAAGAAATTCATAATGCCCGTACCTGGTTCGGAAGGCAGTTTTTGAGATATCATCTGATTTAACTTTTAATTGATGATAGCCTGATCGTAAATCAATCTTCGAAAAGATAGCAGCTCCTTGTAATTGATCAAACAAATCATCAATTCTGGGGAGTGGATATTTGTTTTTAATCGTCACTTTGTTCAACTCCCGATAATCAATACACAAACGAAGAGTACCGTCTTTCTTTTTCACAAATAAAACAGGTGCACCCCACGGTGAAAAGCTCGGTCTAATAAACCCTTTATCAAGCAACTCTTGTAACTGTTCTTTCAATTCTTTCATTTCTGTAGGAGCTAATCGATAAGGAGCTTTTGAGATTGGATGAGTTCCTGCCACAACATCGATTACAAATTCGATCACTCTATCTGGAGGTAAGCCTGTTACATCATCAGGAAACACTTCTGGAAACTCACACACAACATCTGTATATTCTAGTTCACGAACTGGTGGATCAATAACTAAAACAGATGCTAAATATCCTTGACACCCCTTCTGTAATAATTTACAAGCCTTCATGCAAGAGATTATCCGTAGAGGTAAGGATATACCTGCACTTGCAACTGTGAATGGTTCAGCTCCTACTGGCGCAAACTTGATCATCTTTAAGCCACAGTCAATAGTAACTCTATACTTCGTGAGCCAATCCATTCCCAATATCACATCAAAATCAGTCATCCTAAGAACAATCAAGTCAGCATACATCTGATATCCTTGGACATAAAGTGGACAACCTCGCACAATTTGGTCTGTCTGTAATTCTTGCCCTGAAGGTAAGGATATGGCGAGTTGTGTCTCTGTTATACTTGCTGTAATGCCCAGTCTCCTTACAAACGATTCCGAAATAAAAGAATGCGTGGCTCCTGAATCTAGTAAAACAATAGCAGTAATACCAGAAATCAAGAACATACCAGTGATCATCGACGTATCCGCATCCACTTCTTCCTTGGTCATGGAGAAAAGGCGTCCCTGTACTTTCTCAGAACTTCCTGGACAATTCTTGGCGAGATGCCCTGGCTTTTTGCAACGATAACAGACATTAGAACCTTGAATACATTCCCCGCCATGAAGTTTTCCACATTTAGGACAAGGTGGTCTGTCCGGTTCTTTACGTGGAGGGGGACCCTTGCCACGGGGTTCCTCTGGTCTAGTACCCCTGCTATCAGTCTTTTTGCCTTGTCCTGTTCCTTGGCTCTTCTGAAAGTACTGCTGCCTTCGTTGTTGCCTGTCCCTGTCAATGTCATGTTCATCTTGTTCTGCCATAAGTGCTCTTTCTACTATCTCCCCATACGTAGCAACTTTCGACATTCGTACATCTCTTTTAATTTCCGAGCGAAGTCCTCGCATGAAATGTTCGCCCTTACTGGTGTCATCTTGTGCAATATATGGTACATATTGGACTCCGGCCTCAAATTGTTGTATGTATTCTGTCATTGCCATAGTTCCTTGCTTCAGGTTAAGGAAGTCGCTGGCTTTCTTAGCTCGTACGTCTTTACTGAAATACTTGTTGTAAAACACGGTTTTGAAAGTTCCCCATGTCAGTGGTCCAACCGGTAATGCCACTTTTGCACTTTCCCACCATATTCTTGCATGTTTTGTTAAGAGAAATATGGCACAAGTTACTTTGTCAGCATCATCCATATGAAGGTAGGAGAAGATGGACTCCAATGACTTAATCCACTCTTCTGCTACTGCTGGATCGGTGCTTCCCATGAATTCCGGAGGATTCAAACGTCTAAAACGATCATATACGTCTTTTTGAACAGGCACATGTCTGTGTACTATGGCTTGAGCTTGTGCCTGTTCATGAGTAGTCCGTTGCATCTCCAGTAGCTGCTGGATTTGTTCACCATGGACTTTTGCTTGTTGTTGGAGTAATTGAGCGAAATCATCTATCGGTCGTGGCGCACTGCCCTCACCCTCGACTGCTGGGGCCTTGCCCTTAGATGACTCTCCTTCATGTACTTTACGTTTTGGTGGCATCGTCGCTTATCTTAACCTACATGTAGGTCACGTAGAAACACATAACTTAGCATAAACTATGGAATACAAAGATACTTACTTGCCGAGTTCTCCATGTGGATGAAGTGCAATGTCTTCCCTGTCGAAGAACCGTGGGCTCTGATACCATATTAATTGCACACCCTTACTCTATACTTAGCATGATTACCATAATCAAAATAAGGTTTGAATCAAACAAGAGGCATCACTTTGACGGTTTATAAAATTTTGGCATGATGTCCCTATATTTTGTATAAGCCAAAAACTCAACTCAAGCAACAACCTCAAGCATATTCTCATATAAAAACACACTTTGTATCATCATTCATAACATGGAACTTGTTTCAAACCCTCATATAAAATTTACTACAGTACATATGCGGAAGCTATACAATAAGAAGTCCCGGTTCTTGTCGAGGTAGGGCACGTCACTAGCATCCATTGGCGAACCGGCATCCTACACATCTTCACTACCGAATCCTGTAATACATGAGCTACGTGAGTTTATAAACTCAATAAGTTGGCACTTGTACGTATCAATATGCATCGAAGGAACATACATATCAAGTCGTGATCAACAATGAATCTCAAAAACGTGTCATACCGTAGCATATATTCAATGTTCATTTTTGTACTTGAGCCTCATTAGTTGACCTGTAATACTGTGCTTGCTTTATTATATAGCTACTACTGTGTTGGACGTCAGGGAGCAACCTTTGGCAACCCCACGCCCCATGAACATATATTGGCCAATAGCTTTGGTGGACTTAAAACCACCCATGATGTCAACAAGCTCTATATCATGTAAATCAATCCTTTTCTTTTCATGTTCATGTTCTTGTTCATGACATAGCACCCATCATCAATATTCATGAGTTCCTTACATATTTAATACATAACAATGGAATATGGTGCTATGTTTTTATCAATAAACATACTAACAAAGTACATATATCAATAGACAATGAGATGCATTTGAAATTCATAATATTACTCATGTATTACTTCAAGAACATGCCAACTTACAGTCCAAGCTTAAGAACACTGGTTTGAGACGGTGTTTCTCGCTCCTATGCTGTCAAACATAACAATAATTCAATCACTATATCTATACTAGGTGAAGTTTGCTCCTCTACCTTTATAATAATCAAAAGAGATGAAAACTTACACCTTTAGGAAGCTCTTGGGATGAAGAACAAAGTTCTAACTTCAATTCTATGAAAAGAATGAAGAAGAAAGCATTTGGAAGAAATTCTCTAAGTTTTGTTTCGAGTTCATGCTGTTAGAGAGGTTGAGGATGGTGGAAAGTGCTTAGAAAACCCGATACTTATCTTTTTATACAGCAGGTTCGCTAGGGCGGACGCTTTTTACCGCTAGGGCGAGTAAATCTCGGTCCTACACATTTTGTTTCTGCACAGGTTCGCTAGGGCGGACACTTTTGACCGCTAGGGCGAGCAAGTTTCGGCCCTATACATTTTATTCCTGCACAGGCTCGCTAGGGCGGACATTTTTGACCGCTAGGGCGAGCCAGTTTCGGCTCTGCACACTGATTCATCAGAAATCGCTCCAGAAACGGCTCTTCCCTTCATAATCTGGAAAAGTTGTAAACTACAAAGTTGTAGCCCTATGTCTTGGCTTTAAGCTCTTCAAATTTCAGGTCATTTGGAGGTCTGAGTAAAAAGTTATGCCCATTCTCCTAACATGTGTCAGTGAAGGAATGATGGTATACACGACACACTTCGGGGCACTTTTGGCTTGTCTTCCACAATGATTTGGACAAAACTCAAAACTTGAAAGTTGTAGCATTAAATCTTAGCTTTCTAATGGTTATGGCCTCACTCAATTTGGATCAATATTCAAATCATTATGCTAAAACCCGTACGAACTACCATATCTACATCTCATTTCCTACAACTTCTATTACACTATTTCTATGTACACCTCGTACTATCACTATTTTAACACATATTCATTCTCAATGCACCATAAACAATATAAAAGTCATGTTCAATCCCAATATCAATACATCAATCAATATGAAAAACATAATGAGCTAATTAGCTATCTAATAATGACATAAACGTATTACTAATCATTTGTACGAGTAACCGGGCATTACATGTAATTACTAAGCCTGGATCAGAACCGAGTCTGAATCAGAGGTATATGATCAGAGGAGGGCTGAGACAGATTATATAGATTGCGTACTAATCTGTTTGATATTCAGATATACCACCTCGAAGAATTTCAGAAAAGGGCAGTACTTCGTCTGAACAGAAAGATGTATCAGAAACTCAGCTAGAAGAAAAGATGAAAGAATTTGAGTTATTACAGCCGTCGGTTCTGAATGGTACCGAGACATCTGAAGACTGTCAGAACTGGTTTGATGATATAGAAATCTTGTTTGATTTACTTGAATGTACAGATGAACAGAGGGTTAAAATGGTGCCTTATCAGTTACGAGACGCCGCCAGGAGTTGGTGGATTACCAGTAGAAGAATGTGGGCACAGAGAGGTACAGTGATTTCGTGGGAAATATTCAGAACTGAATTTTATCGAAGATTTTTCCCAGTCTCGTACCGAGAGGACAAGAAATTAGAGTTTGAGAATTTGAGCCAAGGGCAGCTGAATATTGACCAATATGCTGCTAAATTCTCGACTCTACTGCGTTTTGCTCCTCAGATAGCTGGAAATGATGAAGCTGTAGTGAATCAGTTCATCAGAGGATTGAATTCGGAGGTGGTTGCATTTATGAATTTGCAGCGACCTTACCATTTTGCTGACATCCTGAGTAGAGCGAAGAGAGCTGAGGCGAGTCTGATTAGACAATTGACAAGGTTGTGTGTCAAGCCACCTCAAACACAGCAATCCCCTCTTCGAGTTGAGTGCGGCAGTACGAGTGGGAAGCAAGATGTGCTGAAAGCTCGAAAGAAGCCATTCAAGAAGATGGGAAGTGGTTCATCTAGCTCCAGCGTTTCTGGTCCAAGCTATACTGGAGTATATTGCAGGAGTTGCGGAGGGAGACATCCCACCGAGCAATGCCAGGGAGTGACTGGTAGATGCAATATTTGTGGACAGCCGGGACACTTTGCTAAAGTTTGTCCCCAGAAGCGTTCCCGAAGATTGTAGGGAACAGAGTTTAATGGAGAAACCGACCCAGAAATTCACAACAGGTACTATTCTTTATGATTATATTGCATATGTATTGATACGTACTAATGCATTTTTAAGAGTACCTGTGATTGAGTAGCATGGAGATATGCTGTATCTGTTGGGTCTGTTTGTATTGTAGTATTGAGTCCCTTACTTGTAAGGACACTGTTATTATCAGAAATTTATATATATGTTGTATACTACAGTAAGATGAGAATGAAATCGAGATAGAGTATAGTGTACTTGTGTTTTCTGATTTGAACGCATTATTGACATTTATATGCTGAACAAGTACAGACCTATTGTAGAATTTTTCCAGAAATGGTAAGATTCAGATCAGATATGGCTGATGAGTAGAGATTTCACGTTAAGTTTGTCCATCCGTTTGAGGATGACAAGTAGTAGAAAACAACAATTTTGTGTCAAGTTTAGCCTATAAAGTCTTCCAAAAGTAACTCAAGAATTTAATATCGCGATCAGAACCAATAGTCCTAGGCACGCCATGCAACCTAACGACTTCTCTAAAGAACATATCCGCAATTTTTGAAGCATCATCTGTTTTATGACAAGCTATAAAATGTGCCATCTTAGAGAATCTATCCACAACAACAAAAATAGAATCCCTCCCTTTCTTAGTCCTAGGCAACCCCAAAATAAAGTCCATAGAGATGTCAATCCAAGTTCTTTTTAAGAATATCACGCAAAAGTGTTCCCAAAGTTCTACTGACAACTTCAGTTTGTCCATCCGTTTGAGGATGACAAGTAGTAGAAAACAACAATTTTGTGCCAAGTTTAGCCCATAAAGTCTTCCAATAGTAACTAAAGAATTTAACATCGCGACCAGAAACAATAGTCCTAGGCATGCCATGCAACCTAACGACTTCTCTAAAGAACAAATCTGCTATGTTTGAAGCATCATAGGTTTTATGACAAGCTATAAAATGTGCCATCTTAGAGAATCTATCCACAACAACAAAAATAGAATCCCTCCCCTTCTTAGTCCTAGGCCACCCCAAAATAAAGTCCATAGAAATGTCAATCCAATTTCTTTTTAAGAATAACACAGAAATGTGTTCCCAAAGTTTTATTGACAACTTCAGTTTGTCTATCCGTTTGAGGATGACAAGTAGTAGAAAACAACAATTTTGTGCCAAGTTTAGCCCATAAATTCTTCCAAAAGAAACTCAAGAATTTAACATAGCGACCAGAAACAATAGTCCTAGGCATGCCATGCAACCTAACGACTTCTCTAAAGAACAAATCCGCAATGTTTGAAGCATCATCGGTTTTATGACAAGCTATAAAATGTGCCATCTTAGAGAATCTATCCACAACAACAAAAATACAATCCCTCCCCTTCTTTGTCCTAGGCGAACGCAAAATAAAGTCCATAGAAATATCAATTAAAGTTCTTTTTAAGAATAGCACGCAAAGGTGTTCCCAAAGTTCTATTGACAACTTCAGTTTGTCCATCCGTTTGAAGATGACAAGTAGTAGAAAACAACAATTTTGTGCCAAGTTTAGCCCATAAAGTCTTCCAAAAGTAACTCAAGAATTTAACATAGCGACCAGAAACAATAGTCATAGGCATGCCATGCAACCTAACGACTTCTCTAAAGAACATATCCGCAATGTTTGAAGCATTATCGGTTTTATGACAAGCTATAAAATGTGCCATCTTAGAGAATCTATCCACAGCAAAAAAAAAATAGAATCCCTCCCCTCCTTAGTCTTAGGCAACCCCAAAATAAAGTTCATAGAAATGTCAATCCAAGTTCTTTTTAAGAATAGCTCGCAAAAGTGTTCCCAGAGTTCTATTGACAACTTCAGTTTGTCCATCCGTTTGAGGATGACAAGTAGTAGAAAACAACAATTTTGTGCCAAGTTTAGCCCATAAAGTCTTCCAAAAGTAACTCAAGAATTTAACATCGCGACCAGAAACAACAGTCCTAGGCATGCCATGCAACCTAACGACTTCTCTAAAGAACAAATCCGCAATGTTTGAAGCATCATCGGTTTTATGACAAGCTATAAAATGTGCCATCTTAGAGAATCTATCCACAACAACAAAAATAGAATCCCTCCCCTTCTTAGTCCTAGGCGACCCCAAAATAAAGTCCATAGAAATGTCAATCAAGTTCTTTTTAAGAATAGCACGCAAAAGTGTTCCCAAAGTTTTATTGACAACTTCAGTTTGTCCATCCGTTTGAGGATGACAAGTAGTAGAAAACAACAATTTTTTGCCAAGTTTAGCCCATAAAGTCTTCCAAAAGTAACTAAAGAATTTAACATCGCGACCAGAAACAATAGTCCTAGGCATGCCATGCAACCTAACGACTTCTCTAAAGAACAAATCCGCATTGTATGAAGCATCATCGGTTTTACGACAAGCTATAAAATGTGCCATCTTTGAGAATCTATCCACAACAACAAAAATAGAATCCCTCCCCTTCTTAGTCCTAGGCAACCCCGAAATAAAGTCCATAGAAATGTCAATCCAAGTTCTTTTTAAGAATAGCACGCAAAAGTGTTCCCAAAGTTCTATTGACAACTTCAGTTTGTCCATCCGTTTGAGGATGACAAGTAGTAGAAAACAACAATTTTTTGCCAAGTTTAGCCCATAAAGTCTTCCAATAGTAACTAAAGAATTTAACATCGCGACCAGAAACAACAGTCCTAGGCATGCCATGCAACCTAACGACTTCTCTAAAGAACAAATCTGCAATGTTTGAAGCATCATCGGTTTTATATGAAACGTCTGCCCTTTTTATTTCTTTAAAAGTACTAAATTTTTTTTTTCTTAAATTTCGGCCAACATGCTACACAAGAAAATATTTTTTTCTTTTATAAAATATTTTACCCTTTAAAATAAAACATCATCCAACTAGCATTTTAAAAAAAATCAAGTGAAATAGTCATAAAAATGAAATCGTCACATGTTTTACCAAACCTAAAAAGCAATAAATGTTGAAAAGTGTAGCCCATACTAAACCTCTCAAAATCTCTCAAAAAGCATAAAATAAAATGTCGTAAAAACTTTAACTTAAAATCGTAAACTTAAATGCGGAAATAGAAGCGCTGGTCCTCGGGTTATGTGCACCGACAGTCCAGCAAGTCACTCGTCAAGACCTCCAATATCATAGTTATTTATATCACCTGCATCATACACACCTAGTGAGTCTAAAGACTCAACACGTCATGTTCTTGATAACGAGTAATACGTAATACAGTTAACATATAACAGTGAAAAATACTTATAATTAAAATATCGTTTTTATGAAGATGCATAAATATAAACATAACATTTTCGTAAACATTTTCATTATGCATAAAACTTTTAAATAAAAACGTTTTCATATTTCTTTTTCATAAACATTTTCATAAACATATCCATGTCATCATCAACATGTTCATATACATATCATCATCAACATATACGTATTCTTTTTTTTTCCTTTCGTTGAATTCAGATCGTTAATTGTGACTTTCGTGTTCATCTACGTCTACGTCTACGTGTTGGGCGATGGATCCATCTACATGTAACCACAGTACTGGGCGGCGGGGACACCAGCAACACTCTCACCGGTCAACTGGGCCTTGGCCTTACGTATTAACATATCATCGTATACATCTACATGTCCGTATCCAAGGAAACACGATCGTCGGGCTCCCACTGGGACCATAACCCTCACGAAATTTCCAACATATCATCGTATTAGTCACAATTACTTCACTTCCTTCAACGTTTCATATTCTCATCACTTAATAAAATTTAAACATGCATATAACGTTTTTCTTTTAAACCAAGCATGCATCATGTCTTTTAAATGTCCATAATTAAACCATAAAATCCATAAACGTTTTAAAAATAACATTTTAACATATACATATCCATGAACATTTAAAATAACATTTGAACATATAAAAATTCATAAACATTCCAAATAATCATATTAGCATATGAAACAGCATTCAGGACACTGCCATGACGTTTACTAATTTCTAGGTGTAAAATGACCGTTTTACCCCTAGACGTAAAATTTCACGTTTTTGACATTTTCTTAATTTCATTGACCCTACCATGTCCCAAATAATTATTTAAGCTTACAAGAATTTTCTCATAATTTTATTTAGCTTAAATATTAGACTTTTAAATTAATCTTTAAATATGACGTATTAATGCGTTTTAATCTCGAATTAAACCAAACCTTATTATAAAATTCCCAAATTTAAAACTTAGACTTATAATAATTATTTAAGCTTAAACCTAAATTTTCATGATTTTACAAAGCTTAAAACTAGGCTTTTCAATTAACTCGTTAATTAGCGTTTCGTGCGGCGATTAAATCCCGATTAAATCCAAAATTCGTTATTTTGATCCCAAATTTTTAACATAGCCTTTTTATTATTTATTCTACCCTTTCATGTCTTGAGCCACCCCCGTGGACCCACGGATTCAATTTTAGCCTTATAATTTTCGTTTTTGACACCCTACCGAACACACCGAGCCATCTCCTAATTTACTCGAGCCACGCCCGAGCCACCTTGAGCCGAGACCTAGCCAACACACCTAGGGACCCTACTGTGCAAGCCCAGCCCCAAAACATGACCCTAACCCGCTCAAAAAGCTCCTGGAACTCGACCCATATTTCTGCACATGTGTGTGTGTAGTGTCCTTGAACAAACGAGACTCCTATCTAGTCTAGCACTCCTCCAGCCAAGCCCCCACCGAACCCAGTCGACCCTAACCAACCCTGGACCACGTCCAGCCCCAGCCCAGACCAGCCCAAGCCCTGAACCGCGCGCACAGACCACCTGAAGAAGACAGCAGCCTGCGCGTCCAAGCTCTTCCTCCCGTTTTCAGCTTCTTCCCTCAAACCAGTTGCGACCCAGCCACACCCGCTCTTAGCCCGACCCCTGCCCATGACCATAGGACCCTGATGAATCTACCCTGAGCCACCCAGCCCTAGCAACAAGCCCCCACGGCTGCTGTCCCTACCCACCGTTTAACGTGCGAGGAGTCCCTTCACCATGGGACTCCTCCAAGGCTAACCGTGAGGGGTCCTAGCCATGCTAGGAGCCTTCCTGACCCTAGACCGAGACCCTTAGGACCCAACCCCCAGCCCTGGTCGAGCCCCAACGCCCCTTGCAAAGTGATCAAGCTATGCCCTCAACAAACACACATATCTCAAAAAAACTCACGGCCCTTCCCTTGCTGTTCTTTGCCTATGGTTCCAGCATGTTTCCTCCATTATTTTATCATGTTTTGGCTATAAAATAATTCCATATTATTACCCTATCCATGGCAGCCCCTTAACAACATAATATTCATGATTTTGGATCAAATACATGCCTTAAAAATTCACATGTTATGCAAAAATGAAATTGTTTCATGATGCACTTGTTTTTCATGCAAAAACTCAATTAAATAAATACTATGGTGTGATAGATGAGAAAAGGAGAATATGGCGTGCCTTTGCGTTTTATACGCTCGAAAATCCGTTGACGACGAAGAACGGAGGGACGACTTTGGCTTGTTATTGCTTGCCCTTCGAAAAAGTCTCTTTCAAATTGATATGTGTGCTGTCGTGTGTGTGTAGGAGAGGTGGAGAGTGTTTTTCAGAAACAAAATTGAGTGGTGGCCGATTATCTCATGTTCTAGAATAGGGTTTACTATATTTTAATACTTTAAATACTCCTTAATCACCTCTAAGGCTTATTAGGCCTATTAAGCCATCTAATTAGGCCCATTAGTCTAATTAGGACATAATTAAAATATTAACAAAGTTTTTCTTTTATTAAATATGTGAATTTATTAGCCGGGTTGCCAAAAAGTTCGTATTTTAGTTGAAAAACCAACACCGATAAAATTTACGTCCCGGCGTATAAAATCACCTCAAAACCCTATGTTTTCAAAAATACTAAAAAGCATTGACCATATTTTAAATAATTAAAAATAATTATTTAATAAAAATATTTTACATTTTCTTCAGCCTTCGGTCCCCGTTCCTCGATCGCAACTTGAATAACCTTTAAAAATACATTTTTAATGCATCATGACAATCAAATCATATTTAACAAATAATCATGTATGTCACATAATCAAGTAAGCAATTAATATCAATTAATTAACCATTTTTCAGAATTCCTAGATTTGCATGTCGTTGGGTTACGTCGTCTTAATTTTGGACCTTACAATTCTCCCCCCTTTAATTGAAATTTCGTCCTCGAAATTCGATTACCTTAATATCCCAAAAATTCATGCTTCTGATGTGATACTCTGATGAAACTTAAGTTCTATAATGTCCTTATGTCTCTTTGATCCCAATTCGATTCTAATAGCTACCTTAACCGTTCGTGCAATCATAAGCAATATGAAAATATTAAATGACTAGGTTACCCATAATGAGTGTAGTGTCTGCCTCCTCCTTGGCTTCTTCAGTATTCATGACATATGCTCTTCCCTCAGTAGGTGCCTTCTTCTTCGGGCAATCAGCAGCCTTATGCCCTTCCTCCTTGCATACGAAGCATCTAAAAGATCCCCACATGCACTGGCCAAAATGAAAGCGATTGCAGTCTTTACATGGTTGTCTATCAATAGGCTTTGGTGCTCCAAGTTGTTGTGGCTTAGGTGGTGCTTGCTCCTTGACTTGCCCTTGAGGCCCTTGAGGTCTAGGAGGACCCGTATATGGCTTTTTGTTTGACTGATTATTATTCTGATGTTGTTGCCTCTTACGTTGTAACTCAAAGTCAATGTCCTTCAAGGATTGCTCAGCCTGATATGCATAGGTAACTGCTGTAGCATAATCCACCGGACGCATCATCATAACCTTATCCCGAATGGTAGGTCGTAGGCCATCCTTGAAGTGTCTAAGTTTTTCTTCCGCATCCCTGGCAATAAGGGGTACAAAATGGCAACCCCTATCAAACTTCTTCACAAACTCAGCAACAGTCGAGTCTCCTTGACGGAGGCTCATAAACTCTCTCTTCAGCCATCCTCTAACATCAGCAGTAAAGTACTTCTCGTAGAATATCGTCTTGAATTGAGCCCAAGTAAGAGTAGCAAGGTCAACGCCGTGCTCGGCTCCTTCCCACCATAAGGAAGCGTCATCTCTAAGTAGATAAGTGGTACACCTGACACGGTCGGCATCTCCCATGTTCAGATAACGAAAGTGTACCTCAAGTGAACGAATCCAACTCTCCGCAGCAAAGGGATCGGTGGTGCCAGAAAATTCCTTTGGTCCTAGCCTCCGGAACTGATCATATATATCATGATGTGGCCTAGGTGCCTGCTGCATCTGTTGCAACTGCTGCTGCAACTGTTGCTGCTGTAACTGCTGCTGCTGTATCTGTTGCTCGAAGAGACGAGCCATTCCTTCTAGTGCTCGAGTAGCAGCATCCCCCGGAGGAGGTGGTGGGGGTGCATTCCCTTGATGGTTCACACTGTTCTCGGCTCGGTTCTCATTACTACGTCTAGGAGGCATTTTATCTGAACGTTTTCCAAATTCTAACGTAACCAACATGTATTTAAATCTAGGTTTTCTTAATCATATGACATACCCTTATTCATTTTAGCAATTTAAGCATGCAAAGCATATATACTCAAAAAGCTAGTAAACATATAGCATAAACATATTATTCATGTCATCATACAGGTAACTTCATATCAATTCATATAAAGCATGTAAAACTTACAACTTGAGGCTTGACGACTGATCTTCCTGGCGCTGATGGTGGCACAACCCTTTACAGAACCATTGCTCTGATACCAACTGAAACGTCTGCCCTTTTTATTTCTTTAAAAGTACTAAATTTTTTTTTTCTTAAATTTCGGCCAACATGCTACACAAGAAAATATTTTTTTCTTTTATAAAATATTTTACCCTTTAAAATAAAACATCATCCAACTAGCATTTTAAAAAAAATCAAGTGAAATAGTCATAAAAATGAAATCGTCACATGTTTTACCAAACCTAAAAAGCAATAAATGTTGAAAAGTGTAGCCCATACTAAACCTCTCAAAATCTCTCAAAAAGCATAAAATAAAATGTCGTAAAAACTTTAACTTAAAATCGTAAACTTAAATGCGGAAATAGAAGCGCTGGTCCTCGGGTTATGTGCACCGACAGTCCAGCAAGTCACTCGTCAAGACCTCCAATATCATAGTTATTTATATCACCTGCATCATACACACCTAGTGAGTCTAAAGACTCAACACGTCATGTTCTTGATAACGAGTAATACGTAATACAGTTAACATATAACAGTGAAAAATACTTATACTTAAAATATCGTTTTTATGAAGATGCATAAATATAAACATAACATTTTCGTAAACATTTTCATTATGCATAAAACTTTTAAATAAAAACGTTTTCATATTTCTTTTTCATAAACATTTTCATAAACATATCCATGTCATCATCAACATGTTCATATACATATCATCATCAACATATACGTATTCTTTTTTTTCCTTTCGTTGAATTCAGATCGTTAATTGTGACTTTCGTGTTCATCTACGTCTACGTCTACGTGTTGGGCGATGGATCCATCTACATGTAACCACAGTACTGGGCGGCGGGGACACCAGCAACACTCTCACCGGTCAACTGGGCCTTGGCCTTACGTATTAACATATCATCGTATACATCTACATGTCCGTATCCAAGGAAACACGATCGTCGGGCTCCCACTGAGACCATAACCCTCACGAAATTTCCAACATATCATCGTATTAGTCACAATTACTTCACTTCCTTCAACGTTTCATATTCTCATCACTTAATAAAATTTAAACATGCATATAACGTTTTTCTTTTAAACCAAGCATGCATCATGTCTTTTAAATGTCCATAATTAAACCATAAAATCCATAAACGTTTTAAAAATAACATTTTAACATATACATATCCATGAACATTTAAAATAACATTTGAACATATAAAAATTCATAAACATTCCAAATAATCATATTAGCATATGAAACAGCATTCAGGACACTGCCATGACGTTTACTAATTTCTAGGTGTAAAATGACCGTTTTACCCCTAGACGTAAAATTTCACGTTTTTGACATTTTCTTAATTTCATTGACCCTACCATGTCCCAAATAATTATTTAAGCTTACAAGAATTTTCTCATAATTTTATTTAGCTTAAATATTAGACTTTTAAATTAATCTTTAAATATGACGTATTAATGCGTTTTAATCTCGAATTAAACCAAACCTTATTATAAAATTCCCAAATTTAAAACTTAGACTTATAATAATTATTTAAGCTTAAACCTAAATTTTCATGATTTTACAAAGCTTAAAACTAGGCTTTTCAATTAACTCGTTAATTAGCGTTTCGTGCGGCGATTAAATCCCGATTAAATCCAAAATTCGTTATTTTGATCCCAAATTTTTAACATAGCCTTTTTATTATTTATTCTACCCTTTCATGTCTTGAGCCACCCCCGTGGACCCACGGATTCAATTTTAGCCTTATAATTTTCGTTTTTGACACCCTACCGAACACACCGAGCCATCTCCTAATTTACTCGAGCCACGCCCGAGCCACCTTGAGCCGAGACCTAGCCAACACACCTAGGGACCCTACTGTGCAAGCCCAGCCCCAAAACATGACCCTAACCCGCTCAAAAAGCTCCTGGAACTCGACCCATATTTCTGCACATGTGTGTGTGTAGTGTCCTTGAACAAACGAGACTCCTATCTAGTCTAGCACTCCTCCAGCCAAGCCCCCACCGAACCCAGTCGACCCTAACCAACCCTGGACCACATCCAGCCCCAGCCCAGACCAGCCCAAGCCCTGAACCGCGCGCACAGACCACCTGAAGAAGACAGCAGCCTGCGCGTCCAAGCTCTTCCTCCCGTTTTCAGCTTCTTCCCTCAAACCAGTTGCGACCCAGCCGCACCCGCTCTTAGCCCGACCCCTGCCCATGACCATAGGACCCTGATGAATCTACCCTGAGCCACCCAGCCCTAGCAACAAGCCCCCACGGCTGCTGTCCCTACCCACCGTTTAACGTGCGAGGAGTCCCTTCACCATGGGACTCCTCCAAGGCTAACCGTGAGGGGTCCTAGCCATGCTAGGAGCCTTCCTGACCCTAGACCGAGACCCTTAGGACCCAACCCCCAGCCCTGGTCGAGCCCCAACGCCCCTTGCAAAGTGATCAAGCTATGCCCTCAACAAACACACATATCTCAAAAAAACTCACGGCCCTTCCCTTGCTGTTCTTTGCCTATGGTTCCAGCATGTTTCCTCCATTATTTTATCATGTTTTGGCTATAAAATAATTCCATATTATTACCCTATCCATGGCAGCCCCTTAACAACATAATATTCATGATTTTGGATCAAATACATGCCTTAAAAATTCACATGTTATGCAAAAATGAAATTGTTTCATGATGCACTTGTTTTTCATGCAAAAACTCAATTAAATAAATACTATGGTGTGATAGATGAGAAAAGGAGAATATGGCGTGCCTTTGCGTTTTATACGCTCGAAAATCCGTTGACGACGAAGAACGGAGGGACGACTTTGGCTTGTTATTGCTTGCCCTTCGAAAAAGTCTCTTTCAAATTGATATGTGTGCTGTCGTGTGTGTGGGAGAGGTGGAGAGTGTTTTTCAGAAACAAAATTGAGTGGTGGCCGATTATCTCATGTTCTAGAATAGGGTTTACTATATTTTAATACTTTAAATACTCCTTAATCACCTCTAAGGCTTATTAGGCCTATTAAGCCATCTAATTAGGCCCATTAGTCTAATTAGGACATAATTAAAATATTAACAAAGTTTTTCTTTTATTAAATATGTGAATTTATTAGCCGGGTTGCCAAAAAGTTCGTATTTTAGTTGAAAAACCAACACCGATAAAATTTACGTCCCGGCGTATAAAATCACCTCAAAACCCTATGTTTTCAAAAATACTAAAAAGCATTGACCATATTTTAAATAATTAAAAATAATTATTTAATAAAAATATTTTACATTTTCTTCAGCCTTCGGTCCCCGTTCCTCGATCGAAACTTGAATAACCTTTAAAAATACATTTTTAATGCATCATGACAATCAAATCATATTTAACAAATAATCATGTATGTCACATAATCAAGTAAGCAATTAATATCAATTAATTAACCATTTTTCAGAATTCCTAGATTTGCATGTCGTTGGGTTACGTCGTCTTAATTTTGGACCTTACATTATGACAAGCTATAAAATGTGCCATCTTAGAGAATCTATCCACAACAACAAAAATAGAATCCCTCCCCTTCTTAGTCCTAGGCCACCCCACCCCAAAATAAAGTCCATAGAAATGTCAATCCAAGTTCTTTTTAAGAATAGCACGCAAAATTGTTCCCAAAGTTTTATTGACAACTTCAGTTTGTCCATCCATTTGAGGATGACAAGTAGTAGAAAACAACAATTTTGTGCCAAGTTTAGCCCATAAAGTCTTTCAAAAGTAACTCAAAAATTTAACATCGCGATCAGAAACAATAGTCCTAGGCACGCCATGCAACCTAACGACTTCTCTAAAGAACATATCCGCAATGTTTGAAGCATCATCGGTTTTATGACAAGCTATAAAATGTGCCATCTTAGAGAATCTATCCACAACAACAAAAATAGAATCCCTCCCCTTCTTAGTCCTAGGCAACCCCAAAATAAAGTCCATAGAAATGTCAATCCAAGTTCTTTTTAAGAATAGCACGCAAAAGTGTTCCCAAAGTTCTATTGACAACTTTAGTTTGTCCATCCGTTTGAGGATGACAAGTAGTAGAAAACAACAATTTTGTGCCAAGTTTAGCCCATAAATTCTTCCAATAGTAACTAAAGAATTTAACATCGCGACGAGAAACAATAGTCCTAGGCATGCCATGCAACCTAACGACTTCTCTAAAGAACAAATCTGCAATGTTTGAAGCATCATCGGTTTTATGACAAGCTATAAAATGTGCCATCTTAGAGAATCTATCCACAACAACAAAAATAGAATCCCTCCCCTTCTCTGTCTTAGGCGACCCCAAAATAAAGTTCATAGAAATGTCAATCGAAGTTCTTTTTAAGAATAGCACGCAAAGGTGTTCTCAAAGTTCTATTGACAACTTAAGTTTGTCCATCCGTTTGAGGATGACAAGTAGTAGAAAACAACAATTTTGTGCCAAGTTTAGCCCATAAAGTCTTCCAAAAGTAACTCAAAAATTTAACATCGCGACCAGAAACAATAGTCCTAGGTACTCCATGCAACCTAACGACTTCTCTAAAGAACAAATCCGCAATGTTTGAAGCATCATCGGTTTTATGACAAGCTATAAAATGTGCCATCTTAGAGAATCTATCCACAACAACAAAAATAGAATCCCTCCCCTTCTTAGTCCTAGGCGACCTCAAAATAAACTCCATAGAAATGTCAATCCAAGTTCTTTTTAAGAATAGCACGCAAAAGTGTTCCCAAAGTTTTATTGACAACTTCAGTTTGTCTATCCGTTTGAGGATGAAAAGTAGTAGAAAACAACAATTTTGTGCCAAGTTTAGCCCATAAAATCTTCCAAAAGTAACTCAAGAATTTAACATCGCAATAAGAAACAATAGTCCTAGGCACGCAATGCAACCTAACGACTTCTCTAAAGAACATATCCGTAATGTTTGAAGCATCATCGGTTTTATGACAAGCTATAAAATGTGCCATCTTAGAGAATCTATCCACAACAACAAAAATAGAATCCCTCGCCTTCTTAGTCCTAGGCAACCCCAAAATAAAGTCCATAGAAATGTCAATCCAAGTTCTTTTTAAGAATAGCACGCAAAAGTGTTCCCCAAGTTCTATTGACAACTTCAGTTTGTCCATCCGTTTGAGGATGACAAGTAGTAGAAAACAACAATTTTTTGCTAAGTTTAGCCCATAAAGTCTTCCAATAGTAACTAAAGAATTTAACATCGCGACCAGAAACAATAGTCCTAGGCATGCCATGCAACCTAACGACTTCTCTAAAGAAAAAATCTGCAATGTTTGAAGCATCATCGGTTTTATGACAAGCTATAAAATGTGCAATCTTAGAGAATCTATCCACAACAACAAAAATAGAATCCCTCCCCTTCTTTGTCTTAGGCGACCCCAAAATAAAGTCCATAGAAATGTCAATCCAAGTTCTTTTTAAGAATAGCACGCAAAGGTGTTCCCAAAGTTCTATTGACAACTTAAGTTTGTCCATCCGTTTGAGGATGACAAGTAGTAGAAAACAACAATTTTGTGCCAAGTTTAGCCCATAAAGTCTTCCAAAAGTAACTCAAGAATTTAATATCGCGATCAGAAACAATAGTCCTAGGCACGCCATGCAACCTAACGACTTCTCTAAAGAACATATCCGCAATTTTTGAAGCATCATCGGTTTTATGACAAGCTATAAAATGTGCCATCTTAGAGAATCTATCCACAACAACAAAAATAGAATCCCTCCCCTTCTTAGTCCTAGGCGACCCCAAAATAAAGTCCATAGAAATGTCAATCCAAGTTCTTTTTAAGAATAGCACGCAAAAGTGTTCCCAAAGTTTTATTGACAACTTCAGTTTGTCCATCCGTTTGAGGATGACAAGTAGTAGAAAACAACAATTTTTTGCCAAGTTTAGCCCATAAAGTCTTCCAAAAGTAACTAAAGACTTTAACATCGCGACCAGAAACAATAGTCCTAGGCATGCCACGCAACCTAACGACTTCTCTAAAGAACAAATCCGCATTGTATGAAGCATCATCGGTTTTACGACAAGCTATAAAATGTGCCATCTTTGAGAATCTATCCACAACAACAAAAATAGAATCCCTCCACTTCTTAGTCCTAGGCAACCCCGAAATAAAGTCCATAGAAATGTCAATCCAAGTTCTTTTTAAGAATAGCATGCAAAAGTGTTCCCAAAGTTCTATTGACAACTTCAGTTTGTCCATCCGTTTGAGGATGACAAGTAGTAGAAAACAACAATTTTTTGCCAAGTTTAGCCCATAAAGTCTTCCAATAGTAACTAAAGAATTTAACATCGCGACCAGAAACAATAGTCCTAGGCATGCCATGCAACCTAACGACTTCTCTAAAGAACAAATCTGCAATGTTTGAAGCATCATCGGTTTTATGACAAGCTATAAAATGTGCCATCTTAGAGAATCTATCCACAACAACAAAAATAGAATCCCTCTTTTCCATTTTAAATGGTGATTGTGCAAGATTTTAGCAACTCAAATTCAATCTGCTTCGGTTTTGAGCTCCTCCCTCGTATTAGCTAAAGTGATGTAATTTATGTAAGTTCAACAAGTTTCGAATTCAGATTGTTTTGGGGAAAGAGACTATCGAGTTATATTGGTGTTCTTTGGCATATTGAGCATGAATATTGTAAACGGATCAAAGAAAGGATATCATAATGCATTTCCTATGAATTTCAGTATGATTTATGATTGTTTTTGGATAGAATATTGTGTTTTGGATGATATTGTTTGGATTATGATTGAGAATAAGATAGTGTTGATATCTGTTTGAGAATTTGATTGACCGTATCGAGAATTAAGTCGTTAGCCGTCAGGCATTTTATTGGATCACGTAGTGATGTGGGGTTATGTGTGGATTTAGAATAGAAATTGATAGAGTGCGTATCTACCTTTCCATTTCAGATACGTTTGGGCGACCGTGAACAAGCATTCTACACGGAAGTATAAGTCATGTTTTGTTTGGGGAGATAGTATCACTAAGATATTATTTGAGTTTCCCAACCAAAATCAATCTAGTATATTAGATATATTGTAACATGTTTGGAATTGTGTATAGCATTATATTCCCTCTTTTAACACTGTATGCGTGGATTTCATTCAGAATTGAATATGCACATGTATGATCATGTTGATATTCCGACATGAATATGATTATAATAACTTTGTTTCCCTATTGAATATTCATTATGCAGATAAGATAGAGAGTCTTTTTGACAGGCATTGTCAAATAGCTAGACGTTTCGGTGTAAATCTCCAGCATAGGAGTAGGCATACTCCTTATTGCAGCCGTTGATACAGCTCAGACCGAAGTCTAGGATGAAGAACTACATTACCCGCGATTGGAGGGTGGTAGTGACGTCTTATTCAAAAAACCTGGATCCCTAGATTTCTAGTCGATTCGAGTCCAAGACTTGTTTTGATTCGCATACTTGCTGTGCAATATGATGTCATTCATTTTAGCATGTTTCATGTTTAATTGATTATAATGCATGTAGACATGTTTATACTTGTATTTGTTCTCACCGGTTTTCCGGCTGTTTTATGTCTGTATGTGGGCATAACAACAGGTGGGGCAGGATCTGGGTCACACCGCGGATGAGAGATGGACATAGCGTGGTGATCTCGGGCATATGCAGAAGAACATTATTTGTCCTTTTGGCAGTACTGTATTTATTACTAGTTTTCGAATAGGTTTGGAACCAGACATATTTGTATCTTATGTTTGTATATTTATTTTGTTGAATAACATGAGACTTCTTATGTTAGCTTTTCCTTTGAGTTATGTAAAGCAAAAATTTGACCCCTTTTTATATTAATGATCCTAGAGTTTTTAATATCCCAAGAAAAAATTAGAGTCCTACGGGTCCCCACAAGATCACCGCTTGAACGCACCCGCGCTGCTACGGCTCACCGCACCCCAGCGGTCATGGCCGTGTTTATGAGAAAATGATGCCAACGCTTCAGACTTTGCAATGCCGTTATAATATAGATATGTTTGACACGCGAATTCATCAAAATTCAGAAGAGGGGAGGCTTTTGAGAGAAAATCCCTTACGCCTTTTAGATTTAAGATTTCGAAGAATCCGATGTATCCGATTCGGATCTGAACCAGCGCGTTTCCTCCTCGAACCCGAGCTAATAAGGACGTAAGTTTTGTTCACTTTTTAGACAAGATTTGACTTTATGATATTGTCGAATTGGATTGAATCAGAATATGACTTTTCTGCTACCGTAAATATTGATAATCGAAGTCAGACTGAAGAACAATTGTTTCTGGAAGTTGTTATGATTTCAGAGTTGAGCTTGAATTAGATTTCATGTCAGATTTGGATTGTTATTGAGAGTAGACGAATTGTTTATTGAGTAACGAAGTTTGATATTATAACCTGTGTGTTTTAGACTGACGGGGTTTCGAGACTATTGTTATGCCGTTGAAATATCAGTTAAATTAATTGTTCAGATTCAGATGGAATTCGTTATATGTGATATCATTGATAGAGTCAGATTGAATATTGTATCAGATATTGATCAGGTATTCCGGAATTGAAGTATTGATCAGAACCTGATTTGTGATTGAGTTAGTCAATTGATTACTAGGGCTTATTCGCTAGTGTCTTTTCAGATTGGAGCTAACAGATTTGACTTCGAGACTTCCGTCCTTCGTCATATCGGACGCAAGGTATAATTTCATAGTAAGATATCTGGGAAAATATAACCAAATCAGAGTCTCATTTTGGGTTTCCCAATAAAATACATACAATGATAGTTTTTCTTTGATATATTTTTGATTTGTTTATAGACTTTATTTCAAAATCCTTTGAAATGAACATGCTTTGTTTACAGATTGTTATACATTGGCATTTGAGATAGGAAAGTTTGACAGATAGTCACTTCTAGACGTTCGTTGTATCGTTACATAGGAACAGACACCCTCCTATTGTTAGATTATCGATACAGATATGACACGAAATCTAAGGATTAGAACGTACTCCCCCGATTTGGAAGGGAGGTGACCGACAGGGACGTCTTATTCACCCCGGGACCCTATAGATATAGTTTAAGCATTCGAGTCTAGAACATGATTTGAACGAGACTGCATGTTGGTTATGAATGTGTTTCATAGACTCGGACACCCATGTTTTATTGCTTTCAGTCAGGACAGCATGTTATATGACTTGATTAAATTGCATGTGTAATCTGAATTGGGTTGCATCTTATTTTGATTTGTTTCATATATTATGAAATCTATTTACTTTTGAAATATGTTTCATGATAGCATGTTTTTATGATTTAGATTGTTTCTGTACATGCTACCATGTTTTTATACTGGGATTTGTTCTCACCGGAGTTATCCGGGCTGTGTCGTGTCTGGAATGTGTGGCATGTCCAGGTGGGGCAGGATCTGGGTCTCCGATCTAGATTATAATTGATGAATAGCTTGGAGATCTCGGGCTTTGAAGATTTCTATTGTTACTTATTAGACTTGTATCTACTGATATTTGTATTGGTTATTTAACAGCGTATGATTGTACTAGACAGACTTGTTAGTACATATGGTTTGTTTAATTAATATAGAGACATGTTATGCTTTAATTATAACATTTGAGTTGATGTTAAAAAGCAAAAATTTGCCCCATTTTTCGAGCAAGAATCCAATAAATCCCCAAAGAATTTGAAGTTGAGACCCGTGTGCACCCAACAACAGGTGGTATCAGAGCCATAGATCCTTTAGACTGAATAGTCCAGAACTGAGAGAATTTATAGATTGAGGTAGAAGGTAATGATCGTGGTAGATGATTTTCTCCCTTGCATTGATTGCTAGCAGAGATTTTATTTCAATGTTGACTACATTGTGGTGTGCTAGCAGATTTCTTGCTTCCCTATTACATGTATTTGTTTCTACTGAGTTGATTACAGCATGTAATTACCAAGCCTTAATCAGAACCGAGTTAATCAGAGGTATATGTCAGAGGAGGGCTGAGACGATCTTATAGATGTGTACTATATGTTTGATATTAGATATACCACTCGTAGATTCCAGAAAGAGGAGGCACTTCTCTGACAGAGGATGTTCAAAGCTCAGTTAGAAGAAAAGATGGAAAGAGTTGAGTTATTACAGCCGCGCGTTCGATGGTACCGAGACATCTGAAGAGTGTCAGAACGTTTGATGGATTATAGAAATATTGTTTATTTATGCTTGAATATGTACAGATGAACAGAGGGTTAAAATGTTGCCTTACGTTTACGAGACAGCCGCCGGAGTTGGTGGATTACCAGTAACAAGAATGTGGGCACAGAGGGTACAGTGATTCGTGGGAAATATTCAAGAACTGAATTTATCGAGATTTTTCTTCAGTCTGCTACCGAGACAAGAAATTAGAGTTTGAGAATTTGAGCCAAGCAGCTAATATTAACCATATATGCTGCTAAATTCTCGACTCTAGTGCGTTTGCTCCTCATAGATTTGGAAATGAGAGAGCTTAGTAAATCAGTTCATCAAGGAGTTGAATTCAGAGTGTTGCATCATGAATTTGCAACGACCTTACCATTTTGCTGACATCCGATGAGCTGCGAAGAGCTGGAAGCGCGATTCTGATTAGACAATTGACAAGGTTGTGTGTAAGCCACCCAGACACAGCAATCCCCTCTTCGAGTTGGTGCCGCAGAGTTCGTGTGGCATACGAGTGGGAAAGACAAGATGCGCTGA